>NC_084580.2:25845000-25905000 GCF_033978685.3 Nerophis lumbriciformis
AATACTAGAGTCAATACTAGAGTGTATAAAATACTAGAGTCAATACTAGAGTGTGTATGTTTGATCCCAGCTCTGACAGGAGGGCCGCCTCCACCCGGTACCAAGTACTTCAAAGTACACAAATACTACATTGTATAAAATACTAGAGTGTATAAAACACTACAATGTGTATAAAATACTACAATGTGTAGGTTTGATCCCAGCTCTGACAGGAGGTCCGCCTCCACCCGGTACCAAGTACTTCAAAGTTGACAAATACTACAGTGTATAAAATACTACAATGTGTGTATAATACTACAATGTGTAGGTTTGATCCCAGCTCTGACAGGAGGTCCGCCTCCACCCGGTACAAAGTACTTCAAAGTCCACAAATACTACAGTAAATACTAGAGTCAATACTAGAGTGTATAAAATACTAGAGTCAATACTAGAGTGTGTATGTTTGATCCCAGCTCTGACAGGAGGTCCGCCTCCACCCGGTACCAAGTTCTTCAAAGTAGACAAATACTACTGTGTATAAAATACTACAATGTGTATAAAATACTACAATATGTAGGTTTGATCCCAGCTCTGACAGGAGGTCCGCCTCCACCCGGTACCAAGTACTTCAAAGTCCACAAATACTACAGTAAATTCTAGAGTCAATACAAGAGTGTATAAAATACTAGAGTCAATACTAGAGTGTGTATGTTTGATCCCAGCTCTGACAGGAGGTCCGCCTCCACCCGGTACCAAGTACTTCAAAGTAGACAAATATTACAGTGTATAAAATACTAGAGTAAATACTACAGTGTATAAAATACTATAGTCAATACTAGAGTGTGTATGTTTGATCCCAGCTCTGACAGGAGGTCCGCCTCCACCCGGTACCAAGTACTTCAAAGTAGACAAATACTACAGTAAATACTAGAGTCAATACTAGAGTGTATACAATACTAGAGTCAATACTAGAGTGTATAAAATACTAGAGTCAATACTAGAGTGTGTATGTTTGATCCCAGCTCTGACAGGAGGTCCGCCTCCACCCGGTACCAAGTACTTCAAAGTAGACAAATACTACAGTGTATAAAATACTACAATGTGTGTATAATACTACAATGTGTAGGTTTGATCCCAGCTCTGACAGGAGGTCCGCCTCCACCTGGTACCAAGTACTTCAAAGTAGACAAATACTACAGTAAATACTAGAGTCAATACAAGAGTGTATAAAATACTAGAGTCAATACTAGAGTGTATAAAATACTAGAGTCAATACTAGAGTGTGTATGTTTGATCCCAGCTCTGACAGGAGGTCCGCCTCCACCCGGTACCAAGTACTTCAAAGTACACAAATACTACATTGTATAAAATACTAGAGTGTATAAAATACTACAATGTGTATAAAATACTAGAGTGTGTATGTTTGATCCCAGCTCTGACAGGAGGTCCGCCTCCACCCGGTACCAAGTACTTCAAAGTCCACAAATACTACAGTAAATACTAGAGTCAATACTAGAGCCAATACTAGAGTGTATAAAATACTAGAGTCAATACTAGAGTATATAAAATACTAGAGTCAATACTAGAGTGTGTATGTTTTATCCCAGCTCTGACAGGAGGTCCGCCTCCACCCGGTACCAAGTACTTCAAAGTCCACAAATACTACAGTAAATACTAGAGTCAATACTAGAGTCAATACAAGAGTGTATAAAATACTAGAGTCAATACTAGAGTGTGTATGTTTGATCCCAGCACTGACAGGAGGTCCGCCTCCACCCGGTACCAAGTACTTCAAAGTCCACAAATACTACAGTAAATACTAGAGTCAATACTAGAGTCAATACTAGAGTGTATAAAATACTAGAGTCAATACTATAGTGTGTATGTTTTATCCCAGCTCTGACAGGAGGTCCGCCTCCACCCAGTACACTTCAACTAGTTCTTCAAATTACACAAATACTACAGTGTATAAAATACTAGAGTGTATAAAATACTAGAGTAAATACTAGCGTGTATAAAATACTAGAGTCAATACTAGAGTTTGTATGTTTGATCCCAGCTCTGACAGGAGGTCCGCCTCCACCCGGTACCAAGTACTTCAAAGTACACAAATACTACAGTAAATACTAGAGTCAATGCTAGAGTGTATACAATACTAGAGTCAATACTAGAGTGTGTATGTTCAATCCCAGCTCTGACAGGAGGTCCGTCTCCACCCGGTACCAAGTACTTCAAAGTAGACAAATACTACAATGTGTATAAAATACTACATTGTGTATAAAATAGTACAATGTGTATATTTGATCCCAGCTCTGACGGGAGGTCCCATCTCAGGAAAATATCGTCTGAAGCAGTTTCATTTCCACTGGGGGGCCAGCGATGATCGGGGCTCCGAACACACCCTCTGTGGTATCACCTTCCCCTGTGAGGTACTACTGACACATAGTACTACTACACTACTGACACATAGTACTACTACTACACCACTGTCACCTAGTACTACTACACTACTGTCACCTAGTACTACTACACTACTGTCACCTAGTACTACTACACTACTGGCACCTAGTACTACTACACTACTGGCACCTAGTACTACTACACTACTGTCACCTAGTACTACAACACTACTGTCACCTAGTACTACTACACTACTGTCACCTAGTACTACTACACTACTGTCACCTAGTGCTACTACTACACTAGTGTCACCTAGTACTACTACACTACTGTATCATTAAATACTACAGTAATATATCACTAAATACTATAGTAATATATCACTAAATACTACAGCAATATCACTAAATACTACAATAATATATCATTAAATACTACAGTAATATATCATTAAATACTACAATAATATCACTAAATACTACAGTAGTATATCACTAAATACTACAATAATATCACTAAATACTACAGTACTGTCACAAAGTACTACAGTAATATCACTAAATACTACAGTAATATATCACTAAATACTACAATAATATCACTAAATACTACAGTACTGTCACAAAGTACTACAGTAATATCACTAAATACGACAGTAATATATCACTAAATACTACAATATATCACTAAATACTACAGTACTGTCTCAAAGTACTACAGTAATATCACTAAATACTACAATAATATATCACTAAATACTACAGTAATATATCATTAAATACTACAATAATATCACTAAATACTACAGTAATACATCACTAAATACTACAATAATATAACTAAATACTACAGTACTGTCACAAAGTACTACAGTAATATATCACTAAATACTACAATAATATCACTAAATACTACAGTACTGTCACAAAGTACTACAGTAATATCACTAAATACTACAATAATATATCACTAAATACTACAGTAATATATCACCAAATACTACAATAATATCACTAAATACTACAGTAATATATCACTAAATACTACAATAATATCACTAAATACTACAGTAATATATCACTAAATACTACAATAATATCACTAAATACTACAGTACTGTCACAAAGTACTACAGTAATATCACTAAATACTACAGTAATATATCACTAAATACTACAATAATATCACTAAATACTACAGTACTGTCACAAAGTACTACAGTAATATCACTAAATACTACAGTAATTTATCACTAAATACTACAGTAATATATCAGTAAATACTACAGTAATATCACTAAATACTACAGTACTGTCACAAAGTACTACAGTACTAGCACTAAATACGACAGTAATATCACAAAATACTACAGTAATATCACTAAATACTACAGTAATATCCCAGCTTTATCACAAAATACTACCGTACTATCACTAAATAAAACAGTAATAGCACAACAGTACTATCATTAAATATTAGAGTATTATCACAAAATACTTCAGTATTATCACAACATACTACAGTGGTATCACAAAATATTGCAGTACTATTACTAAATCATAGTAATATCCCAAAATACTACCGTACTATCACTAAATACAACAGTGATATCACAACATACTACAGCATTATCACAACATGCTACAATATTATCAGTAAGTATTACAGTATTATCACAACATACTACATTATTATCAGTAAGTATTAGAGTATTATCACAACATACTACATTATTGTCGTATTGTACTATAGTAGTATAACAACATAAAACAGTAATATTACAAGCTACTACAGTAATATCACCACACACTACAGTATTATTGAATATAGTACAGTATTATCAAATATACTACAGTATTATCGAATATATTACAGTATTATCAAAAAACATTACATTATTAACACAAAATACTCCGTTTTATCACCAACACTAAAGTATTATAACAAATTACTACAGCAATATCACAAAATACAACAGTAAATGTCGCAAAGTACACTGTTGATATTACGAAATACTACAGTATTGACAAAAAGTACTAAAGTGTTATGACAAATTACTACAGTAATATTACAAAATACTACATAATTAACACGAAATATTACAGTAATACAACAAAATAGTACAACAATATTCACAAAATACTACAATATTCTTACAACATACAACAGTAATATTATCAAACACTAGAATAGTATCGATAAAAACTACAATATTATCATCAAATACTACGGTAACATTACAAAAAACTACAGTATTATCACTTAAATGCTACAGTACTATTAGAAAATACTAAAATTATATCACGTGTAGTATTGCAGTACTTTCCATAGAAATATGTGTAATAGTCTAATTATTTGTATAGTATTGCAGTACTTTTCATAGAAACATGAGTAATATTCTAAGTATTTGCTGTGTAGCTTCACCTGGTGCACTGGAACACCAAATATGCAAGTTTTGGAGAAGCGGCCAGTCAACCTGATGGACTTGCAGTTGTTGGAGTTTTCCTCAAGGTAACTTCAGTATTATTATTATTATTATTATTATTACTATTATTATTATTATTATTATTATTATTGTTATTATCATTATTATTATTATTATTATTAGTCGTAGTAGTAGTATTATTATTATTATTATTATTATTATTTCCATAATAATAATTATTATAAATATTAATTTATATTATTATTATTATTATTATTGTTATTATTATTTTTATTATTATTATCACTATTATTACTAATATTAATAACAATAATTATTATTTATTTTTACTCCTTTTGGAAAAAAGTTTTTGATCCCAGAAATATTATCATTATTATTATTATTTTATTTATTATTATTACTATTATTATTATTATTATTATTATTATTATTATTATTATTATTATTATTATTATTATTATCATAATTATTATCATCATCATTATTATTATTAATATAATTACTATTATTATTATTATTATTATTATTATTATGATTGCTATCATCATAATTATTATTATTATTATCATTATTATTATTATTATTATTATTATCATTATTATTATCATTGTTATTATCATAAATATAAAATATTATCATTACAATGATATCATTATTATTATTATTATTATGATTGTTATCATCATAATTATTATTATTACGATCATTATTATTATTATCATTATTATTATTATTATTATTACCATTATTATTATTATTATTATTATTATGATTATTATCATCATCATTATTATTATTAATATAATTACTATTATTATTATTATTATTATTATTATTATGATTGTTATCATCATAATTATTACTATTATTATCATTATTATTATTATTATTATTATCATTATTATTATCATTGTTATTATCATAAATATAAAATATTATCATTACAATGATATCATTATTATTATTATTATTATTATTATGATTGTTATCATCATAATTATTATTATTACTATCATTATTATTATTATTATTATTATTATTATTATTATTATTATGATTGTTATCATCATAATTATTATTATTATTATCATTATTATTATTATTATTATTATTATCATTATTATTATCATTGTTATTATCATAAATATAAAATATTATCATTACAATGATATCATTATTATTATTATTATTATGATTGTTATCATCATAATTATTATTATTACTATCATTATTATTATTATCATTATTATTATTATTATTACCATTATTATTATGATTATTATCATCATCATTATTATTATTAATATAATTACTATTATTATTATTATTATTATGATTGTTATCATCATAATTATTACTATTATTATCATTATTATTATTATTATTATTATTATTATTATTATTATTATCATTATTATTGTTATTATCATAAATATAAAATATTATCATTACAATGATATCATAATTATTATTATTATTATGATTGTTATCATCATAATTATTATTATTACTATCATTATTATTATTATTATTATTGCTATTATCATAAATATAAAATATTAACATTACAATGATATCATTATTATTATTATTAATATTATTATTATTGTCATTATCATTATTATTATTATTATTGTCATTATTATTATTAATATTAATAGTATTATTGTTATTATTATTATTATTATTATTATTGTCATCATTATTATTATTAAGAATAATAATATAATTTTCAATATTATTCATATAATAATGATAATTGTTATTATTAGTATTAATATTATTATTAATTATTATATAATTATTGTTGTTATTATTATAAATATTATTATAAATATGAGCTATTATTATTATTACTATTAATATTATTAACAATAATTATATAATTGTTAATGTTATTATTATTCATGTTATTATTATTGTTATTTATTATATTGTTATTGTTATTATTATCATTATTATTATTATAGATATTTCAAACATAGTGCTGCCAGAATGATCCCTAAATCATGTTTCTCCTGTCAGATCGGTGCCGCCAACCCCAAGCTGCAGAAAGTTCTGGATGCTTTAGACGCCATCAAGACCAAAGTACAACAAATGTTCATATTTTTGTGGATTCTTCTTCATTTGTAACGCTTGACGACCTCCGCCAGGGCAAACAGAGCAGCTTCTCCAACTTTGACCCCAAGACTCTTCTTCCCGCCTCCTTGGACTACTGGACGTACGACGGCTCTCTGACCACGCCCCCTCTGCTGGAGAGCGTCACCTGGATCGTCCTCAGGGAGCCAATCAGCGTCAGCCCCGCCCAGGTACTGCCAACACCAATCATATTCAAGGTCAATACGTTTAATACGAAGACCTTCAAAAAATGTAAACATTTACAATTAAAATTATGATGCATTTAATTAATTAATTATTGACATTTTGGAATATTTTAATCACTCCTAAAATAGAAAAATAAAAATAAAATGTGTTTTTTTTAATCAAGTACAGTACTCTAAAAATAAAAACAAAAATAAATAATAAAGTAGCCCTAAAATAAATATTAACATAAAAATGGTTACATTTCAGAAAAAAATACTCATAATAATAATAATAATAATAATAAATACGACAACAACAAAACAGTAATCCTAAAATAGGAACAAAATAATACTAATAAAAATTAGATGTGTTTTTTTTTTAAATCACGTTCATTACTTTATCAACAAAATAATTTAATAAAATGTAAAATAAAAAATAAAGTAGCCCTAGTAGAAATATTAACATAAAATGACAACATTTCATAAAAAAATACTCCTAAAATAAAAATACAATAAAAAGAATAAATACGACAAAAATAAAACCGTAATCCTAAAAATAATAATAAAGTAATAACAATTTTTTTTTTTAAATAAATCTGTGAGGAAAAATAAAGATATTGATGATATTCTTCATCATTTTGGTCACATGACTCGTGTGAAGAAAGATTACATCTCTAATATGAAAAATAATGTTTGTGTTGTCATTAAAACATTTTGTGACAATCAACACACTTTTTTTAATAATATGAAAATAATAAAAAATAATAATAATAATTGGGAAGACACCAACCTATTTTTCCCAAAGGAAATAATATGATTACCATTAATAATTAATAATTGTTCACTTATTATTATTTAGCCAAAAAGCGTATAAATATGCTAAAATAAATCATTAAATAATAAAGTTCACTAAGCGCGATAATTGATGTGTTCCAGATATTGATAGAGAATAATGATTGATTTTATTCAAAATATATATTTTTAAATTTTAAAATACTCCTAAATAATACTACTAATAATTATGAAATTGGATTTTTTTATTAAACTTAAATAAAATATTTTATTATTATTTTTATTTTTTTTGAAAATACATCTAATAATTAACAGTACAAAAACTGAACGATTTCCCCAAATAATAATAATCAAGAATCACTTAACTATAAATATGACAAAATGATAATACAATTGATCAATAATTCATGTGTTCCAGACATTAAATATTAAGACATTTTATAAAGAATATTGATTGATTATATATATTTTTTATGTTAAAATACTCCTAAATAATAATAATTTAAAAAATTACTTATTTTTTATTTTTTATAAAATCACATTAAGCATAAATGAAAAATGTCTATATTTAAAAAATGAAAAATAATTTTTTGTTATAAATTTTAAAATAAATATAAAAATTAATAATACAAAAACTGAACAATTTTCCTCAAATAATTAATGTGATAAAAATTAAGAATCATTTAACTTACATGTGTAGAAATATAATAAAATAATAATACAATTAATTAATAATTAATGTGTTCCAGACATAAAATATTAAGACATTTTATAGAGAATAGTGATTGATTTTATTTAAAATATATATTTTTTCTTTATGTTAAAATACTCATAAATAATACTAATGATAATTTAAAATTATATTTTTTTGTATAAAATTACATTAATCATAAATGAAAAATAAATATATTTAAAAAATGAAAAATACATTTTTTTTTAATGAATTTGAAAATACATCTAAGAATTGATAATACATAAACTAACACATTTTCCCCAAATAATTAATGTGATAATATGAAAAAATAAATATGATAAAATATGATATAATAATAATTAAATTAATTAATAATTCATGTGTTCCAGGCATGAAATATAAAAGACATTTTATAGAGAATAATGATTGATTCTATTTTATTTTTTAAATATTTTTTAATGTTAAAATACTCCTAAATAATACTAATAATAATCTAAAAATGAGATTTTTTTGTATTAAAGTATATTAATCATAAATAAAAAATAAATATATTTAAAAAATACAAAATACATTTTTGTCATGAATTTGAAAATGAATCCAAAAATGAATAATACAAAAACTGAACAATTTCCCCCCCAAAAAAATAATGTGATAAATATAAATACATATAATATGATAAAATAATATGATAAAATAAATATGATAAAATATGATATAATAATAATAAAATTATAATATATTTATATGATGTATATCAAGAATAATGAGGTCAGAACATGCAATAATAAAGGATGAATGAAATTAGTTTTTCTCACCTTCTTTATCAAAGTGCTGACACTCGTAACTTTTTCTGGCCTCGGGCTAGAGTACGATACAGACGTGATATCATGTTGATATTTATTCATATAGGTAGATGTGGAGGACGATACAGACGTGATGATATTGATGTTTATTGACATTTATTCATATTGGTAGCGTTGGAGGACGATACAGACCTGATGATATTGATGTTTATTGATATTTATTCATATTGGTAGACGTGGAGGACGATACAGATGTGATCATATTCATGTTTATTGGTATTTATTCATCGTGGTAGACGTGGAGGACGATATAGATGTGATCATATTCCTGTTTATTGATATTTATTCATATTGGTAGACGTGGAGGACGATACAGACGTGATGATATCATCGATATCTCTTCCTAGATGGCCAAGTTCCGTGGTCTGCAGTTCAGCGCAGAAGGAGAGTCTCCTAGCTGCATGGTGGACAACTACAGACCTCCTCAGCCTTTGAAGGGTCGCCAGGTCCGCGCCTCCTTCAAATGAGCCACGCCACCTTCGCTTTCACTTTCACTTTCACTTTCACTTTCTCTCAACGTCACATGGCGACCGTTGAAAGTGTTTCGCTCTTTGCCACACTCTGAAAGTATTCAAATGTCTCCTACACATCTTTGTGCCTTATTTAGCTATCATGTGACCCTCATGTGACCCTCATGTGACCCTCATGTGACCCTCATGTGACCCTCAGGTGACCCTCATGTGACCGTCCGAGGATATGCTTCAAAATAGCAGCATGTCTAGCAAACTAGCTCGTTGTTTTGTTGTTGTTGTTTGTTTACCATTAAACCTCCTTTTAAAATCAATGCAACATCTGTAATGATTTATTAGTGTGACAGATACTACGATTCACCAGTTTTTACTATATTTCTTCAATCAATTCATTGAAAACAAGCTAGCAAAATGGCTGTTAAGATAGCACGCGAGCACATTTCCAAAATCTTATTTTTTTTAGCATTGAAGTTCCTCTCTAATGATTTATTAGTGTGACAGATACTACAATTCACCAGTTTTTACTATATTTCTTCAATCAATTCGTAGAAAACAAGTTAGCAAAATATGAAAATCCCCAAAATGGCTGCCTGTCTGTGAAACTAGCTCACTTCAAAAATAGTTTGTTTTTTTGCCATTAAATTTCCTTTTTAAAATCAATGTAACATCCGTAATGATTTATTAGTGTGACAGATACTACAATTTAACTGTTTTTACTATATTTCTTCAATCAATTCATAGAAAACAAGTTAGCAAAATATGAAAATCCCCAAAATGGTTGCCTGTCGGTTAAACTAGTTTATTTCCAAAAGCATTTTTTAGCCATTCAACCTCCTTTTAAAATACATTTTACAACTGTAATGATTTATTAGTGTGACAGATACTACAATTTAACTGTTTTTACTATATTTCTTCAATCAATTCATAGAAAAAAAGCTAGAAAAATATTGCAATCACCAAAATGGCCGCCTCTCTCTTAAGATAGCACGCTAGCTCATTTCCAAAAGCTATTTTTTTTTTTTTACCATTAAAGTTCCTTTTAAAATTAAATTAACACCTGCAATGATGTATTAGTGTGACAGATAGTACAATTTATTTGTTTTCACTATATTTCTGCAATCAATTCATTGAAATGAAGCTAGCAAAATATTGCAATCACCAAAATGGCCGCCTCTCTGTTAAGATAGCATGCTAGCTTATGGAAATTATTAAATTAGCACCAAAATAAATAAATAAAAATATAAAGAGGATAACATTTTGGGAAAAAATACTCCTAAAATAAATATACAATAGTAAGATGAATAAATATATAAAAAATAAAAATTAAGTAATCTAAAAGTTAAATAAGATATTCATAATCAGTATTATTATTATTATTATTATTATTATTATTATTATTATTATTATTATTATTATTATAAGTATTATTATTAGTAGTAGTAATTCAGTGGCTTCCAATAAAAGTAACAAACTCTGTTGCATCACTAATCTTAACAATTAATATTCATAACTTATCATGACTGATTTTTGCAGTTTAAGAAGTATTTTAATACTCAAATATGACTGAAAATATTTAATGGTCAACTTTCAAATCAATAAATATCATCAGATGTATTTCTGTATCACCTCAATAAGTTTTATTTTATTATTAACATTTATATTTCAGGATTTATTTGATACATTTTATGATTTCTTTTTTCAATCAGTATTATTTTTGTTTGGTATTATGACATTTTTATTTTAGTGGTACTTTTTTTTATTTCAAACCATTTTTTCCACAAATGATATAATAGTTTTATTTTATTTCAGGAGTACTTTAATAATTTGTGATATTTTTGTAATTTTATTAATGTTTTTTTTGTCTTAATTTTAATTTGATAATGTTTTTAAATAATTGTCATTTTATATATATATGTTATTTTACTAATATCATTTTTATTTTTAGGATTTATTGTATTAATTTTACCAAAAAAAATGCATCAGTGTTAGTTTTTTTTCTTTTTGTATTATTACATTTTAATTTTAAGAGTACTTTTTTATTTAAAATGTTGATTTTTGTCAAATCCTATTATAATTTTATTTTTTATTTTAAGGGTACTTTTTCTAATGTTTAATTAGTTATTTAATAAGTATTTTAATACTCAAATATGAACATATTTAATGGTACATTTTCTCAACATTTAATTGATTTTACAATTCCTGCAATAATGTTTATTATTTAAATGCAATAAAACATTGATAATATATGATATTTCTATAATATAATTCAAATTATATGTGATTAATATATAAGTTATAATAATACATCATTAATTTTATAAAATGTATTATGTATAAAATAATATCTAAAATATTTGATCACCTAATAAAAATATTATTATTACTAGCATCATTATTTGTATTCCTCTTTTCTATTTTTCTTTCCTAAAATCATAAGAATAATATTATTTTTAATAATTAATGTAAAATAAATAAATGATTGATTCTCTGCGAGTTTTGTGAGTTCACCCTTAATAATTATTATCATCAGTATTACTACTAAAACAAAACAAAACAATATTAAAAACTAATAATGATAATAATAAAATTATATTTTTAAATCGAAAAATACAACATTAAAATGTTAATGATTTTTTTTAAATAAAAAACAATAATTATGTTTTTGTTTTTTAATGTAGTAAATAAATAAATAAAAATTAAATAACAATTTTAGAAATTAAAATGTTTTACATCTTAAAGTATTTCTTAAATAGAAATAAAGCAATACAAGCAATAACAAATTTAGATGTTGTTTTATATTAAAGTGCAGTATTCCGAAAAGGAAAATAAATGTATTTTAAAAAAAGGAAATTAATAAATTCACAACATTAAAAAAAAAAAAAGGAAAATTAATACATGTAAAAAAAAAAAATCTAGTAATTACCAAATGATTCCTAAAATGATAATAAAGTAATCCAAAAATGAAGAAATAATTGTGAAAATAGTGAAAATATGAACATGACATATTTTATGGAAACAAAAACAGGAAATAGACTTGATCAAATTAGTACTATTTGATAAGTATTTGATCCCAGTATATTTAAATACTTGGTAGTACAAAACAAAACAATCTATTAAAAACTACGAATTGATGTCATTGTTTACTTTGGCCATGACGCATGTGTATGTGATCGTCATGGATATTTTTATGTTGCTCTCATTTTTCATGCTGGTGTGTTTGTGGGTGTGGTCTATTCTGTGGGTGTGGTCTACTCCGTCGCCTTATCAGTCTTACACAACTCTGAGGTGGGACGCAGGCGGGCTCTTTTATCGGAACATGAAACGCTTATCAGTCAACAACACCCAGGAAGAAAACATCCTTTGGTATAAATATAGTATACTGCATACTGTGTACTGTATACTGTATACTGCATGTTGTATCATATTATATACTGAATACTGCACATTATATACTGTATACTGCATACTGTGTACTGTACACTCACACAATAGTAGATCATTTGGGGGAAATATTTGACAATTTATTCATTTATTTTTATTCTTAATAATTATGAACCCTCAATATATAAATAAAATAATAATAATAAATTATGTAAGAAATATTGCTTAATTAAGAAAGTATGAGGAAAATTCAAAAAATAAAATGTTATAAAATATAAAAGTACTCAGTAATTATAAAATAAAATTAAGAATGACATTGAAAACGCACTCCTAAAATAAAATAAAACTGAATTAAAGAATTTGACAAATTATCAAATAAATAAAAAAATAAAAAAATAATACAATTATTGTTTAAATAACCCTAACACAAAAAAATACAAAAAAAAAGTTTAAACATTTACAAAAAAATATGCCTAAAAAATTAAAATAGCAATGACAAAATATAAAATAAAATAAATTAAAGTACACCTGGGATGAAAATTAGGTTATAATAGAATTTTAAAAATAACTTTTTAAATTAAAAAAATACTTTAAAAAGCCTAATATAAAAAAACATAATACATAATACTGATTTATGAAATATATAATACATTTTAAAATACAAATTAAAATAATAAAATAAACATTTAGGTATCCCTAAAATAAAAATGACATTTTAAATTAAAAAGAAAATAAAGAAAGTAACCCTAAAAAACAAACAAACCCAAAACCTTAAGTAATAATAACAACATTTTAATAGAGAAAATAGTTCTACAGTAAAAATAAAACTATAAACTAAAACATTTGAAAAGAAAAACCTTTTAAATTAAAAAAAAAACTCCCAAAATGAAAATGCAATACTACAAAACAAAAAGAATAATACCGATTAAAAAAATTTCAAAAGTAATAAGTAATACAAAAATAAAATTGATAATGTTGATAATAAAATTACATTTACTTTGAAAAATATAATGACAATTATTTTTATATGGAAAGGAAAAAAACAAAATACCCCTAAAATTAAAATATATTAATAGTAAAACATAATTAGAAATTAGAAAAAGCACCCCTGGAATAAAAAATAAAATTATACTAGGATTTGAAAAAATAAACATTTCAAATAAAAAAGTACTCTTAAAGTAAAAATGGAATAATACTAAAAGAAAAACAACAACAAATATAACAAATGATTCAAATAAATCCTAAAAATAAAAATGATATTAGTAAAATAAAATGTTTTGGTTACTCAAGATATAAAAATGACAATTATTTAAAAAAAATATATCAAATGAAAATTAAGAAAGTACTTCTAAAATAAATACAAAATAAACATTTTTTTAAAATATCACAATTTGTAAAAGTACTCCTAAAATGAAATACAATTATAATAGAATTTGGGGAAATGAAAAAAGTACACTTAAAATAAAAATGTAATAATACAAAACAAAAATAATACTGATTGAAAAAAATCATAACATGCATCAAATAAATCATGAAATAAAAATGCTAATAAGAAAATAAAACTTCTTTAAGTAATCCAGAAATAAATCAGTTTTTTAAATGAAAATTAAGAAGAAGAAAAAAATGTTTAAATTAAAATGATGACATCACTCCTAAAATAAAAATGCAACTTGGAAAACAACTTTTTAAATCAAAAAATTATTCCTAAAATCAAAATCAAATCAATAAAAACTTCAAAAATACAAAATTAAAATACAATTTAAAATAAAGTACTTTTATTTGAACTGAGTGTGCATGAAATACACACACACACACACACACACACACACTGGAACACAAACATCCTTTTTCTGCCACGCTGTAATCCCAACTTGTTTACTTCCGTGTCTCATTAATGCTCATCATCGTAATTATGAATAATTATCTCTCATTAATTATCTTCGTGGTCATTATGAATAATTATCATCATTTCTGTCACGCTTGCAGTCACACAACTAACAACCTGGCAGCTACACCATACATGCAACAATGTGTGTGCGTGTGTGTGTGTGTGTGTGTGTGTGTGTGTGTGTGTGTGTGTGTGTGTGTGTGTGTGTGTGTGTGTGTGTGTGTGTGTGTGTGTGTGTGTGTGTGTGTGTGTGCGTGCATGGTATCCCTCAGGAAATGAAAGAGGCATTGATGGCTGAGAAGAACACGACAGGAATGAAGTCTGACACAAGTTGTTGTGTTACTTTCTACACAAGTTGTGTTATATGAAAGTAACAGGAGTGAGTTTTTAGCACGGAATGAATAAAAACATGACATATAACCACGTGACATTAATGCTAACATCATGTTGAAATTAAATACATTACAGTCGTTCAACTAAAAATATGAAAATAATAAAGTAAGTAACAGGACTGAAAGTAACAGCAATGAGTTTACATTAAATAATGAATAAAAACATGATATATGTGACATTAATGCTAACATCATGTTGATATTAAATACATTACAGTCGTTTAACTAAAAACATGAAAATAATAAAGTAAGTAACAGGACTGAAAGTGACAGGAGTGAGTTTTTAGCACGGAATGAATAAAAACATGACATATAACCACGTGACATTAATGCTAACATCATGTTGACATTAATCACATTACAGTCATTCAACTAAAAACATGAACATAATAAAGTAAGTAACAGGACTGAAAGTAACAGCAATGAGTTTACATTAAAGAATAAATAAAAACATGACATATGTGACATTAATGCTAACATCATGTTGATATTAAATACATTACAGTCGTTTAACTAAAAACATGAACATAATGAAGTAAGTAACAGGACTGAAAGTAACAGGAGTGAGTTTTAATCACAGAATTAATGAAAACATTAAATATAACCACCTGCTATTAATGCTAACATCATGTTGACATTAATCACATTACAGTCATTCAACTAAAAACATGAACATAATAAAGTAAGTAACAGGACTGAAAGTAACAGGAGTGAGTTAAAATAAAATAAAATAATGATAAAAACATGACATATGTGACATTAATGCTAACACCATGTTGACATTAGATACATTACAGTCATTCAACTAAAAACATGAACATAATAAAGTAAGTAACAGGACTGAAAGTAACAGCAATGATTGTATATTAAAGAATAAATAAAAACATGACATATGTGACATTAATGCTAACATCATGTTGACATTAAATACATTACAGTCGTTTAACTAAAAACATGAACATAATAAAGTAAGTAACAGGACTGAAAGTAACAGAAGTGAGTTTTTAGCACGGAATGAATAAAAACATGACATATAACCACCTGCTATTAATGCTAACATCATGTTGACATTAATCACATTACAGTCATTCAACTAAAAACATGAACATAATAAAGTAAGTAACAGGACTGAAAGTAACAGGAGTGAGTTAAAATAAAATAAAATAATGATAAAAACATGACATATGTGACATTAATGCTAACATCATGTTGACATTAAATACATTACAGTTGTTTAACTAAAAACATGAACATAATAAAGTAAGTAACAGAACTGAAAGTAACAGCAGTGAGTTTTAATCACAGAATTAATGAAAACATGACATATGTGACATTGATGCTAACATCATGTTGATATTAAATACATTACAGATGTTTAACTAAAAACATGAACATAATAAAGTAAGTAACAGGACAGAAAGTAACAGGAGTGAGTTAAAAAAAAAAAATAATAATAATAAAAGCATGACATATGTGACATTAATGCTAACATCATGTTGATATTAAATACATTACAGTCGTTTAACTAAAAACATGAACATAATGAAGTAAGTAACAGGACTGAAAGCAACAGGAGTGAGTTTTAATCACAGAATTAATAAAAACATTAAATATAACCACCTGCTATTAATGCTAACATCATGTTGACATTAATCACATTAAAGTCATTCAAATAAAAACATGAAAATAATAAAGTAAGTAACAGGACTGAAAGTAACAGCAATGAGTTTACATTAAAGAATAAATAAAAACATGACATGGAAGTAACAGCAATGATTGTATATTAAAGAATAAATAAAAACATGATATATGTGACATTAATGCTAACATCATGTTGATATTAAATACACTACAGTCGTTTAACTAAAAACATGAACATAATAAAGTAAGTAACAGGACTGAAAGTAACAGGAGTGAGTTAAAATAAAATAAAATAATGATAAAAACATGACATATGTGACATTAATGCTAACATCATGTTGATATTAAATACATTACAGTCGTTTAACTAAAAACATGAACATAATTAAGTAAGTAACAGGACTGAAAGTAACGGGAGTGAGTTTTCACTAAAGAATAAATAAAAACATGACATATGTGACATTAATGCTAACATCATGTTGATATTAAATACATTGCAGTTGTTTAACTAAAAACATGAAGATAATCAAGTAAGTAACAGGACAGAAAGTAACAGGAGTGAGTTAAAATAAAATAAAAATAATAATAAAAGCATGACATATGTGACATTAATGCTAACATCATGTTGATATTAAATACATTAAAGTCATTCAACTAAAAACATGAAAATAATAAAGTAAGTAACAGGACTGAAAGTAACAGCAGTGAGTTTTAATCACAGAATTAATAAAAAAACATTAAATATAACCACCTGCTATTAATGCTAACATCATGTTGACATTAATCACATTAAAGTCATTCAATTAAAAACATGAAAATAATAAAGTAAGTAACAGGACTGAAAGTAACAGCAATGATTGTATATTAAAGAATGAATAAAAACATGATATATGTGACATTAATGCTAACATCATGTTGATATTAAATACATTACAGTTGTTTGACTAAAAACATGAAAATAATAAAGTAAGTAACAGGACTGAAAGTAACAGGAGTGAGTTAAAAATAACATAAAATAATAATAAAAGCATGACATTTGTGACAATAATGCTAACACCATGTTGACATTAAATACATTACAGTCATTCAACTAAAAACATGAACATAATAAAGTAAGTAACAGGACTGAAAGTAACAGCAGTGAGTTTTAATCACAGAATGAATGAAAACATGACATATGTGACATTGATGCTAACATCATGTTGACATTAAATACATTACAGTTGTTTAACTAAAAACATGAAGATAATCAAGTAAGTAACAGGACTGAAAGTAACAAGAGTGAGTTAAAAATAACATAAAATAATAATAAAAGTAACAGCAATGAGTTTACATTAAAGAATAAATAAAAACATGATACATGTGACATTGATGCTAACATCATGTTGACATTAAATACATTACAGTTGTTTAACTAAAAACATGAAAATAATAAAGTAAGTAACAGGACTGAAAGTAACAGCAGTGAGTTTTCGTTAAAGAATAAATAAACAAATGACATATGTGACATTAATGCTAACATCATGTTGACATTAATCACATTACAGTCATTCAACTAAAAACATGAACATAATAAAGTAAGTAACAGGACTGAAAGTAACAGGAGTGAGTTAAAAATAACATAAAATAATAATAAAAGCATGACATTTGTGACAATAATGCTAACATCATGTTGACATTAATCACATTACAGTCATTCAACTAAAAACATGAACATAATAAAGTAAGTAACAGGACTGAAAGTAACAGCAATGAGTTTACATTAAAGAATAAATAAAAACATGACATATGTGACATTGATGCTAACATCATGTTGACATTAATCACATGACAGTCATTCAACTAAAAACATGAACATAATAAAGTAAGTAACAGGACTGAAAGTAACAGGAGTGAGTTAAAAATAACATAAAATAATAATAAAAGCATGACATTTGTGACATTAATGCTAACATCATGTTGACATTAATCACATTACAGTCATTCAACTAAAAACATGAACATAATAAAGTAAGTAACAGGACTGAAAGTAACAACAATGAGTTTACATTAAAGAATAAATAAAAACATGATATATGTGACATTGATGCTAACATCATGTTGACATTAAATACATTACAGTCATTCAACTAAAAACATGAACATAATAAAGTAAGTAACAGGACTGAAAGTAACAGCAGTGAGTTTTAATCACAGAATTAATAAAAACATGACATATGTGACATTGATGCTAACATCATGTTGATATTAAATACATTACAGTCGTTTAACTAAATACATGAAAATAATCAAGTAAGTAACAGGACTGAAAGTAACAGCAATGAGTTTACATTAAAGAATAAATAAAAACATGATTTATGTGACATTGATGCTAACATCATGTTGACATTAAATACATTACAGTTGTTTAACTAAAAACATGAAGATAATAAAATAAGTAACAGGACTGAAAGTAACAGCAGTGAGTTTTAATCACAGAATTAATAAAAACATTAAATATAACCACCTGCTCTTAATGCTAACATCATGTTGACATTAATCACATTAAAGTCATTCAACTAAAAACATGAAAATAATAAAGTAAGTAACAGGACTGAAAGTAACAGGAGTGAGTTTTAATCACAGAATTAATGAAAACATTAAATATAACCACCTGCTATTAATGCTAACATCATGTTGACATTAATCACATTACAGTCATTCAACTAAAAACATGAACATAATAAAGTAAGTAACAGGACTGAAAGTAACAGCAATGAGTTTACATTAAAGAATAAATAAAAACATGATATATGTGACATTAATGCTAACATCATGTTGATATTAAATACATTACAGTTGTTTAACTAAAAACATGAAAATAATCAAGTAAGTAACAGGACTGAAAGTAACAGCAATGAGTTTACATTAAAGAATAAATAAAAACATGACATATGTGACATTAATGCTAACATCATGTTGACATTAAATACATTACAGTCATTCAACTAAAAACATGAACATAATAAAGTAAGTAACAGGACTGAAAGTAACAGGAGTGAGTTTTTAGCACGGAATGAATAAAAACATGACATATAACCACGTGACATTAATGCTAACATCATGTTGACATTAATCACATTACAGTCATTCAACTAAAAACATGAAAATAATAAAGTAAGTAACAGGACTGAAAGTAACAGGAGTGAGTTTTAATCACAGAATTAATAAAAACATTAAATATAACCACCTGCTATTAATGCTAACATCATGTTGACATTAATCACATTAAAGTCATTCAACTAAAAACATGAACATAATAAAGTAAGTAACAGGACTGAAAGTAACAGCAATGAGTTTACATTAAAGAATAAATAAAAACATGATATATGTGACATTAATGCTAACATCATGTTGATATTAAATACATTACAGTTGTTTAACTAAAAACATGAAAATAATCAAGTAAGTAACAGGACTGAAAGTAACAGCAATGAGTTTACATTAAAGAATAAATAAAAACATGACATATGTGACATTGATGCTAACATCATGTTGACATTAAATACACTACACTCGTTTAACTAAAAACATGAACATAATAAAGTAAGTAACAGGACTGAAAGTAACAGCAATGAGTTTACATTAAAGAATAAATAAAAACATGACATATGTGACATTGATGCTAACATCATGTTGACATTAAATACATTACAGTTGTTTAACTAAAAACATGAAGATAATAAAATAAGTAACAGGACTGAGACTTGAACCAGCAGTCATAATATACTCCACAACAACAACTTTGTCCTTTTCGGCCCGGGCAGAAACCGGAAGTGACGTCACGCGAAGAGGCGCAACACGCACTGTCTGCACTTTGGCGCCCTCCCGTGTTCAGAAGGAAGAAGGTGACGTCACTGCTGATTGGGCCAGCACATAAATGAGGTGACGTCAATCAGCGCTCACTTGAACGCAGGTGTGTGCGCTGCTGCCCTCTATTCCGACATTTTGTCAAGGTAAACAAGATTAAACAGACATGTTTTACTTTCTAAATCGAACTTTTAGTAGTTGGTTTGCCCGGAAATGGCTTGTTTGTTTCAACATGTGTATTATTTTTAAGTCATTTAACAGATTTAAGCTGACATTTAGTTTTCCGCTTTAACTTTGTGTCCATCCATCCACTGAAAATGACCATTTGAAAAAGTTTTAAGTGAGTTAAAGCGATTTTTTAGGTTGACAAATAAATGTGACGATGGCGTTGCCAGATGGGAAATGACAAACTGTCCTACCAGAAGGTTAAAATTGGAATATTTTGAGGAAATAACAGAAATACTATCGTTTACTAATGTAGAATGTATTTCAGGGTTAAGTTTGTGTGGGATTTTGAAATGATCACTGGAGTAGGGAAAGGGAACTTATTACACAAAACACGATAATTATCATGCGTCTGGCAACGCGGATTAGTCACGTGACCGACATTAGCTTAGCTCAAAGTCAAGACGAGCTAGCTCACTTCCAAAGCTTTTTTTTTTTTTTTTTACAACTTCCGGTGAAGAAGTTTTACATAAGTGAGACGTCGTGTGGGCCTGAAACGAAACCGAAAGCCTGCAGTTGTGAGCTAGCATCGTTTAAAGCGACAACTAGCAAGCACATTAGCTCGATGCTAACGTTAGCTTTAGCCACGTAGCGGCTAGCACGCTCATGGACGCACTAAAACAGACAGTACGTATATAGACATATTTTTATTTATATTTATATGTACGTGCGCATTTTGTCCATTCAGTCCATTTAATAACGTCGTGTTCGATGAGGTGAGTGTAATAAATATAACAAGCTAGCGACAACCATTTCACTTCCGGTGCACGCCGCCGATTTTATTTCTACTTCCGGTGCAAAACGCAATACCTGCAGTGAGTAAACTTGACCACGAAGTAGAGCTCCACAGTAGAAACAATACAACACAACTAGAAGTTGAAGTGAAAAGCTGACAATGTAGTTTTAATGTAAGGATAGTTTGAATTTCCAGGAAAACCGGAATTTGGTTTGGAACTTGGAAAGTGTTAGTTTGAATGTAATCCATCCATCCATCCATTTTCTACCGCTTATTCCCTTTGGGGTCGCGGGGGGGCGCTGGAGCCTATCTCAGCTACAGTCGGGCGGAAGGTAATGAAAAATGTAATTCCTGGAAATTAGTTGAACGTGGGAAAATGTTTGTTTGAATTTCCAGGATGAGTGGAATGTGTTGATGTCAGAATGGTTTAAATAGGTAGAACAATGTGGGAATTGTGCAACCTGGAAAAATGTCCCATTCATTTAAATGGGAACTTCCTGGAAATTTGGGAATTTTGAGTAAAGTGGGATTTTTTGGAAAATTATTAGGAGCATGAATGAGCTGAATTGGTTTGAGTTAGAATTGTTTAAATCACTCAAGAAATGTTGAAGTAGTAAGTGGTATTAGGGAATTTCGGGAAAATCGGGAATGTTTTTGAAAATGGTAAAGAAAAAAAAAAACTTGAATAGTCTGAATGAGTTGAAATGGTCGGTGTTGGAATTTTTCAAATCGGTCGAGAAATGTTGAAGTAGTAACATGTTGAATTGAGAATTCCTGGAATTTGGGAAAAACTGGGAATTTTTCCAGTTCAAAAAACATCTTTGTTTTTTGTCCTGATTGAGAGAAATGTTTTGACGGTGGAACAGTTGAAGTGGGTTGAAAAATGTGGGAGGAGTAGTCGCCAGAAAAAAAGGTGGAAATAAAGCTTTGGAAAACCAGGAATTCTGGAAAATCTGGGAATTTTTTTTAAACTTTGAAAAAGGGTAGCTTCAATTTCCAGAATGGTGGAATTGTTTAAATCGGTCAAGAAATGTTGAAGTAGTAATACTTAAATAAACATTGATTACGGACTTTCGGGAAAAGCGGGAATTTTTCCAGTTCCTAAACCAACTTGTTTTTTGTCCTGATTAAGAGGTATGTTTGGACAGTAGAATGGTTGAAAAATGTGAAAGGAGTGATCACACTAAAAAAAAAAAGGTTGGAAATAAGGTTAGAAAAAAAAATGGAATTCCTGGAAATTAGTTGAACGTGGGAAAATATTTGTTTGAATTTCTAGGATGAGTGGAATGTGTTGCTGTTGGAATGGTTTGAATAGATTGAAAAATGTGGGAATTGTGCAACCTGGAAAAATGTTCCATTCATTTAAATGGGAACTTCCTGGAAATTTGGGAATTTTGAAGAAAGTGGGATTTTTTGGAAAATGATTAGGAGCATGAATGAGCTGAATGAGCTGAATTGGTTTGTGTTAGAATTGTTTAAATCAGTCAAGAAATGTTGAAGTAGTAAGTGGTATTAGGGAATTTCGGGAAAATCGGGAATGTTTTTGAAAATGGTTAAAAAAAAACAAAAAACTTGAATAGTCTGAATGAGTTGAAATGGTCAGTGTTGGAATTTTTCAAATCGGTCGAGAAATGTTGAAGTAGTAACATGTTGAATTGTGAATTCCTGGAATTTGGGGGAAACTGGGAATTTTTCCAGTTCAAAAAACAACTTTGTTTTTTTGTCCTGATTGAGAGAAATGTTTTGACGGTGGAACAGTTGAAGTGGGTTGAAAAATGTGGGAGGAGTAGTCGCCAGAAAAAAAGGTGGAAATAAAGCTTTGGAAAACCAGGAATTCTGGAAAATCTGGGAATTTTTTTTAAACTTTGAAAAAGGGTAGCTTCAATTTCCAGAATGGTGGAATTGTTTAAATCGGTCAAGAAATGTTGAAGTATTAACACTTTTTACTACGGACTTTCGGGAAAAGCGGGAATTTTTCCAGTTCCTAAACCAACTAGTTTTTTGTCCTGATTAAGAGGTATGTTTGGACAGTAGAATGGTTGAAAAATGTGAAAGGAGTGATCACACTAAAAAAAAAAAGGTTGGAAATAAGGTTAGAAAAAAAAATTTAATTCCTGGAAATTAGTTGAACGTGGGAAAATGTTTGTTTGAATTTCCAGGATGAGTGGAATGTGTTGCTGTTGGAATGGTTTGAATAGGTTGAAAAATGTGGGAATTGTGCAACCTGGAAAAATGTCCCATTCATTTAAATGGGAACTTCCTGGAAATTTGGGAATTTTGAGGAAAGTGGGATTTTTTTGGAAAATGATTAAGAGCATTAATGTCCCGAATGAGCTGAATTGGTTTGTGTTAGAATTGTTTAAATCAGTCAAATGTTGAAGTAGTAAGTGGTATTAGGGAATTTCGGGAAAATCGGGAATGTTTTTGAAAATGGTAAAAAACAACAACTTGAATAGTCTGAATGAGTTGAAATGGTCAGTGTTGGAATTTTTCAAATCGGTCGAGAAATGTTGAAGTAGTAACATGTTGAATTGTGAATTCCTGGAATTTGGGGGAAACTGGGAATTTTTCCAGTTCAAAAAACATCTTTGTTTTTTGTCCTGATTGAGAGAAATGTTTTGATGGTGGAACAGTTGAAGTGGGTTGAAAAATGTGGGAGGAGTAGTCGCCAGAAAAAAAGGTGGAAATAGGTCTTTGGAAAACCAGGAATTCTGGAAAATCTGGGAATTTTTTTGAACTTGGAAAAAGGGTAGCTTCGATTTCCAGAATGGTGGAATTGTTTAAATCGGTCAAGAAATGTTGAAGTAGTAATACTTAAATAAACATTGATTACGGACTTTCGGGAAAAGCGGGAATTTTTCCAGTTCCTAAACCAACTAGTTTTTTGTCCTGATTAAGAGGTATGTTTGGACAGTAGAATGGTTGAAAAATGTGAAAGGAGTGATCACACTAAAAAAAAAAAAAGGTTGGAAATAAGGTTAGAAAAAAAAATTTAATTCCTGGAAATTAGTTGAACGTGGGAAAATGTTTGTTTGAATTTCCAGGATGAGTGGAATGTGTTGATGTTGGAATGGTTTGAATAGGTTGAAAAATGTGGGAATTGTGCAACCTGGAAAAATGTCCCATTCATTTAAATGGGAAATTTGGGAATTTTGAGGAAAGTGGGATTTTTTTTTAAAATGATTAAGAGCATGAATGTCCTGAATGAGCTGAATTGGTTTGTGTTAGAATTGTTTAAATCAGTCAAGAAATGTTGAAGTAGTAAGTGGTATTAGGGAATTTCGGGAAAATCGGGAATGTTTTTGAAAATGGTAAAAAAAAAAAAACTTGAATAGTCTGAATGAGTTGAAATGGTCTGTGTTGGAATTTTTCAAATCGGTCGAGAAATGTTGAAGTAGTAACATGTTGAATTGAGAATTCCTGGAATTTGGGGGAAACTGGGAATTTTTCCAGTTCAAAAAACAACTTTGTTTTTTTGTCCTGATTGAGAGAAATGTTTTGACGGTGGAACAGTTGAAGTGGGTTGAAAAATGTGGGAGGAGTAGTCGCCAGAAAAAAAGGTGGAAATAAAGTTTTGGAAAACCAGGAATTCTGGAAAATCTGGGAATTTTTTTGAACTTGGAAAAAGGGTAGCTTCAATTTCCAGAATGGTGGAATTGTTTAAATCGGTCAAGAAATGTTGAAGTATTAACACTTTTTATTACGGACTTTCGGGAAAAGCGGGAATTTTTCCAGTTCCTAAACCAATTAGTTTTTTGTCCTGATTAAGAGGTATGTTTGGACAGTAGAATGGTTGAAAAATGTGAAAGGAGTCATCGCACTAAAAAAAAAAAAAGGTCGGAAATAAGGTTAGAAAAAAAAATGGAATTCCTGGAAATTAGTTGAACGTGGGAAAATGTTTGTTTGAATTTCCAGGATGAGTGGAATGTGTTGATGTTGGAATGGTTTGAATAGGTTGAAAAATTTGGGAATTGTGCAACCTGGAAAAATGTCCCATTCATATAAATGGGAACTTCCTGGAAATTTGGGAATTTTGAGGAAAGTGGGATTTTTTTGGAAAATGATTAGGAGCATGAATGTCCTGAATGAGCTGAATTGGTTTGTGTTAGAATTGTTTAAATCAGTCAAGAAATGTTGATGTAGTAAGTGGTATTAGGGAATTTTGGGAAAATCGGGAATGTTTTTGAAAATGGTAAAAAAAACAACTTGAATAGTCTGAATGAGTTGAAATGGTCGGTGTTGGAATTTTTCAAATCGGTCGAGAAATGTTGAAGTAGTAACATGTTGAATTGAGGATTCCTGGAATTTGGGAAAAACTGGGAATTTTTCCAGTTCCAAAAACAACTCTTTTTTTTGTCCTGATTGAGAGAAATGTTTTGACGGTGGAACAGTTGAAGTGGGTTGAAAAATGTGGGAGGAGTAGTCGCCAGAAAAAAAAGGTGGAAATAAAGCTTTGGAAAACCAGGAATTCTGGAAAATCTGGGAATTTTTTTTAAACTTTGAAAAAGGGTAGCTTCAATTTCCAGAATGGTGGAATTGTTTAAATCGGTCAAGAAATGTTGAAGTAGTAATACTTAAATAAACATTGATTACGGACTTTCGGGAAAAGCGGGAATTTTTCCAGTTCCTAAACCAACTAGTTTTTTGTCCTGATTAGGAGGTATGTTTGGACAGTAGAATGGTTGAAAAATGTGAAAGGAGTCATCGCACTAAAAAAAAAAAGGTTGGAAATAAGGTTAGAAAAAAAAATGTAATTCCTGGAAATTAGTTGAACGTGGGAAAATGTTTGTTTGAATTTCAAGGATGAGTGGAATGTGTTTCTGTTGGAATGGTTTGAATAGGTTGAAAAATGTGGGAATTGTGCAACCTGGAAAAATGTCCCATTCATTTAAATGGGAACTTCCTGGAAATTTGGGAATTTTGAGGAAAGTGGGATTTTTTTAGAAAATGATTAGGAGCATGAATGTCCTGAATGAGCTGAATTGGTTTGAGTTAGAATTGTTTAAATCAGTCAAGAAATGTTGAATTAGTAAGTGGTATTAGGGAATTTCGGGGAAATCGGGAATGTTTTTGAAAATGGTAAAAAAAACAAACTTGAATAGTCTGAATGAGTTGAAATGGTCGGTGTTGGAATTTTTCAAATCGGTCGAGAAATGTTGAAGTAGTAACATGTTGAATTGTGAATTCCTGGAATTTGGGGGAAACTGGGAATTTTTCCAGTTCAAAAAACAACTTTGTTTTTTTGTCCTGATTGAGAGAAATGTTTTGACGGTGGAACAGTTGAAGTGGGTTGAAAAATGTGGGAGGAGTAGTCGCCAGAAAAAAAGGTGGAAATAGGTCTTTGGAAAACCAGGAATTCTGGAAAATCTGGGAATTTTTTTTAAACTTGGAAAAAGGGTAGCTTCAATTTCCAGAATGGTGGAATTGTTTAAATCGGTCAAGAAATGTTGAAGTATTAACACTTTTTATTACGGACTTTCGGGAAAAGCGGGAATTTTTCCAGTTCCTAAACCAACTAGTTTTTTGTCCTGATTAAGAGGTATGTTTGGACAGTAGAATGGTTGAAAAATGTGAAAGGAGTCATTGCACTAAAAAAAAAAAAAAAAGGTTGGAAATAATGTTAGAAAAAAATACTGGAATTCCTGGAAATTAGTTTAACGTGGGAAAATGTTTGTTTGAATTTCCAGGATGAGTGGAATGTGTTGATGTTGGAATGGTTTGAATAGGTTGAAAAATGTGGGAATTGTGCAACCTGGAAAAATGTCCCATTCATTTAAATGGGAACTTCCTGGATATTTGGGAATTTTGAGGAAAGTGGGATTTTTTTGGAAAATGATTAGGAGCATTAATGAGCTGAATTGGTTTGAGTTAGAATTGTTTAAATCAGTCAAGAAATGTTGAAGTAGTAAGTGGTATTAGGGAATTTCGGGAAAATCGGGAATGTTTTTGAAAATGGTAAAAAAAACAACTTGAATAGTCTGAATGAGTTGAAATGGTCAGTGTTGGAATTTTTCAAATCGGTCGAGAAATGTTGAAGTAACATGTTGAATTGTGAATTCCTGGAATTTGGGGGAAACTGGGAATTTTTCCAGTTCAAAAAACAACTTTGTTTTTTTGTCCTGATTGAGAGAAATGTTTTGACGGTGGAACAGTTGAAGTGGGTTGAAAAATGTGGGAGGAGTAGTCGCCAGAAAAAAAAAGGTGGAAATAAAGTTTTGGAAAACCAGGAATTCTGGAAAATCTGGGAATTTTTTTAAACTTGGAAAAAGGGTAGCTTCAATTTCCAGAATGGTGGAATTGTTTAAATCGGTCAAGAAATGTTGAAGTAGTAATACTTAAATAAACATTGATTACGGACTTTCGGGAAAAGCGGGAATTTTTCCAGTTCCTAAACCAACTAGTTTTTTGTCCTGATTAAGAGGTATGTTTGGACAGTAGAATGGTTGAAAAATGTGAAAGGAGTCATTGCACTAAAAAAAAAAAAAGGTTGGAAATAAGGTTAGAAAAAAATACTGGAATTCCTGGAAATTAGTTGAACGTGGGAAAATGTTTGTTTGAATTTCCAGGATGAGTGGAATGTGTTGATGTTGGAATGGTTTGAATAGGTTGAAAAATGTGGGAATTGTGCAACCTGGAAAAATGTCCCATTCATTTAAATGGGAACTTCCTGGAAATTTGGGAATTTTGAGGAAAGTGGGATTTTTTTGGAAAATGATTAGGAGCATGAATGAGCTGAATGAGCTGAATTGGTTTGTGTTAGAATTGTTTAAATCAGTCAAGAAATGTTGAAGTAGTAAGTGGTATTAGGGAATTTCGGGAAAATCGGGAATGTTTTTGAAAATGGTAAAAAAAAACAAAAAAAACTTGAATAGTCTGAATGAGTTGAAATGGTCAGTGTTGGAATTTTTCAAATCGGTCGAGAAATGTTGAAGTAGTAACATGTTGAATTGAGAATTCCTGGAATTTGGGGGAAACTGGGAATTTTTCCAGTTCAAAAAACAACTTTGTTTTTTTGTCCTGATTGAGAGAAATGTTTTGACGGTGGAACAGTTGAAGTGGGTTGAAAAATGTGGGAGGAGTAGTCGCCAGAAAAAAAAAGGTGGAAATAAAGTTTTGGAAAACCAGGAATTCTGGAAAATCTGGGAATTTTTTTAAACTTGGAAAAAGGGTAGCTTCAATTTCCAGAATGGTGGAATTGTTTAAATCGGTCAAGAAATGTTGAAGTATTAACACTTTTTACTACGGACTTTCGGGAAAAGCGGGAATTTTTCCAGTTCCTAAACCAACTAGTTTTTTGTCCTGATTAAGAGGTATGTTTGGACAGTAGAATGGTTGAAAAATGTGAAAGGAGTCATCGCACTAAAAAAAAAAAAGGTTGGAAATAAGGTTAGAAAAAAAAATGTAATTCCTGGAAATTAGTTGAACGTGGGAAAATGTTTGTTTGAATTTCCAGGATGAATGGAATGTGTTGATGTTGGAATGGTTTGAATAGGTTGAAAAATGTGGGAATTGTGCAACCTGGAAAAATGTCCCATTCATTTAAATGGGAACTTCCTGGAAATTTGAGAATTTTGAGGAAAGTGGGATTTTTTTTGGAAAATGATTAAGAGCATGAATGTCCTGAATGAGCTGAATTGGTTTGTGTTAGAATTGTTTAAATCAGTCAAGAAATGTTGAAGTAGTAAGTGGTATTAGGGAATTTCGGGAAAATCGGGAATGTTTTTGAAAATGGTAAAAAAAAAAAAAACTTGAATAGTCTGAAAGAGTTGAAATGGTCAGTGTTGGAATTTTTCAAATCGGTCGAGAAATGTTGAAGTAGTAACATGTTGAATTGAGAATTCCTGGAATTTGGGGGAAACTGGGAATTTTTCCAGTTCAAAAAACAACTTTGTTTTTTTGTCCTGATTGAGAGAAATGTTTTGACGGTGGAACAGTTGAAGTGGGTTGAAAAATGTGGGAGGAGTAGTCGCCAGAAAAAAAGGTGGAAATAGGTCTTTGGAAAACCAGGAATTCTGGAAAATCTGGGAATTTTTTTGAACTTGGAAAAAGGGTAGCTTCAATTTCCAGAATGGTGGAATTGTTTAAATCGGTCAAGAAATGTTGAAGTAGTAACACTTTTTATTACGGACTTTCGGGAAAAGCGGGAATTTTTCCAGTTCCTAAACCAACTAGTTTTTTGTCCTGATTAAGAGGTATGTTTGGACAGTAGAATGGTTGAGAAATGTGAAAGGAGTCATCGCACTAAAAAAAAAACGGTTGGAAATAAGGTTAGGAAAAAATACTGGAATTCCTGGAAATTAGTTGAATGTGGGAAAATATTTGTTTGAATTTCTAGGATGAGTGGAATGTGTTGGAATGGATCGAATCGGTTAAAGAATGTGGGAATTGTGCAACCTGGAAATAGGTCCCATTCATTTTAACGGGAACTTCCTGGAATTTTGGTGGAAGTGGGATTTTTGGAAAATGATTAAGGGCATGAATGTGCTGAATTGGTTGGTGTTGGAATTGTTTAAATCGGTCAAGAAATGTTGAAGGAGTAACACTTTTTTTATTACGGACTTTCGGGAAAAGCGGGAATTTTTCCAGTTCCCAAACCAACTTGTTTTTTGTCCTAAGAGGAATGTTTGGAAAGTGGAATGGTTGAAATGGGCTGAAAAATGTGAAAGGAGTCCTCACACTAAAAATAAAAAAAGGTTGGAAATAAGGTTAGAAAAAAAACCAGGAATTCCTGGAAATTAGTTGAACGTGGGAAAATGTTTGTTTGAATTTCCAGGAAAGGTGGAATGTGTGTAAGGTGCAATGGTTTGAATCGGTTGAAGAATGTGGAAGTTTGAAAAATGGATAATTATTTTGAATGGGGAAAATGTCCCTAAAAACTGGGAATTCTAAGAAATCTGGGAATTTTTTTTTTAGAATTGTTGAAGTAGAGCACACAATTCCTGAACAGGCTGAATATTTTGAAGATAAAACGGTTTGAATCGGATATAAAGTGTGGGAGTTGTGGAACTTTGAAAAATGTACCATTTATTTCAATGGGAATTTCATGGAAATTTGGGGAAAAGCGGGAATTTTTGGAAAATGCTTAAACAAAAACAAAAAAACGCGAATGAGTTGAAATGGTTGGTGTGTAGGAATTGTTCAAATCGGTGGAGAAATGTTGAAGTAATATGTTTAATTGCGAAATGGTATCACACAATTCCTGGAATTTCGGGAAATCCGGGAGTTTTTTTTTTAGATTTTTTTGAAGGAAAGCACACAATTCCTGAACAGGCTGGATATTTTGAAGATAAAACGGTTTGAATCGGATAAGAAACATGGGAGTTGTGGAACTTTGAAAAATGTCTTATGAATTCAATGGGAATTTCATGGAAATTTCGGGAAAAGTGGGAATTTTTTTTTAAATGCTGAAAAACTTGAATGTTCTGAATGAGTTGGTGTTGGAATTTTTTTCCAATTGGTGAAAATGTTGCAATAACATTTTTAATTAGAAAAAATTGTACTACGGAATTCCTGGAATTTCGGGGAAACCAGGAATTTGTCCTTTTCAAAAAAACGTAGTTTTTAGTTCTGATTAAGAGGAATGTTTTGGCGGTATAAATGTGGAAGGAGTAGTCGCCAGAAAAAAGCATTTGGAAAAATCGGGAATTCCTGGAATTTTTTTGAACTTGGAAAAAATGATAGTGTGAATGTCCAAGGTGAGTGGAATATGTTGAAGGGGGAATGGTTGAAATGTGTTGAAAAATGTGGAAGGAGTAGTCGCCAGAATAAAGGGTGGAAATAGGGCTTTGGAGAACCAGGAATCCGGGAAAATCCTGGAATTTTTTTGAACTTGGAAAAGGGTACTTTGAATTTCCAGGATGGTGGAATGGTTTGAATCGGGTGGAAATTTGGTGCAAATTAATTTTGAATGGGGAAACATTTCCTGGAAAACCTGGAATTCCAGGAAATCTGTGAGTTTAAGCAGAGATGGCCAGACTTATGGGTTAGTTTGGTGTATTTAGCCAAATTATTAGCAATATTTATCTTATTCATTTTTGTTTGTAAAGAAATTATTATTATTTATTTTTTTTTTGCCTAAAATGTCCTGGAAATTGCTAATAAATGAAATTGGTTAAATTACAATAAAATTACTTTATTTAATAAAATCTAAACTGGATGATAAATTGATTATTGTCATTGCACAAGTCCCTGGAACGTAATGTTTTATGACATGGATTATTTTTAGTCTTTAAAAATGACAATTATGTGTAGTTTTATGACATGGATTATTGTTAGTCTTTAAAAATGACTATTGTGTAGTTTTATGACATGGATTATTATTAGTTTTTAAAAATGACAATTGTGTAGTTTTATGACATGGATTATTAGTTTTTAAAGATGACAATTGTGTAGTTTTATGACATGGATTATTTTTAGTCTTTAAAAATTACTTGTGTAGTTTAATGACATGGATTATTTTTAGTCTTTAAAAATGACTATTATGTGTAGTTTTATGACATGGATTATTTTTAGTCTTTAAAAATTACTATTATGTGTAGTTTTATGACATGGATTATTTTTAGTCTTTAAAAATGACTAGTTTTATGACATGGATTATGTTTAGTCTTTAAAAATGACAATTACGTGTAGTTTTATGGCATGGATTATTTTTAGTTTTTAAAAATGACAATTATGTGTAGTTTTATGACATGGATAATTTTTAGTCTTTAAAAATGAAAAATATGTGTAGTTTTATGACATGGAATATGTTTAGTCTTTAAAAATGACAATTGCGTGTGGTTTTATGGCATGGATTATTTTTAGTCTTTAAAATGACTGTAGTTTTATGACATGGATTATTTTTAGTCTTTAAAAATGACTGTAGTTTTATGACATGGATTATTTTTAGTCTTTAAAAATTACTGTGTAGTTTTATGACATGGATTATTTTTAGTCTTTAAAAATGAATGTGTAGTTTTATGACATGGATTATTTTTAGTATTTAAAAATGACAATTATGTGTAGTTTTATGACATGGATTATTTTTAGTCTTTACAAATGACAATTATGTGTAGTTTTATGGCATGGATTATTTTTAGTCTTTAAATATGACTATTATGTGTAGTTTTATGACATGGATTATTTTTAGTCTTTAAAAATGACTGTAGTTTTATGACATGGATTATTTTTAGTCTTTAAAAATGACTATTATGTGTAGTTTTATGACATGGATTATTTTTAGTTTTTAAAAATGACCATTATGTGTAGTTTTATGACATGGATTACTTTTAGTCTTTAAAAATTACAATTATGTGTAGTTTTTTGACATGGATTGTTTTTAGTCTTTAAAAATGACTTATGTGTAGTTTTATGACATGGATTATTGTTAGTCTTTAAAAATGACTGTGTAGTTTTATGACATGGATTATTTTTAGTCTTTAAAAAGAAAATTATGTGTAGTTTTATGACATGGATTATTTTTAGTCTTTAAAAATGACAATTATGTGTAGTTTTATGACATGGGTTATTAGTTTTTAAAAATGACTAGTGTAGTTTTATGACATGGATTATTAGTTTTTAAAGATGACAATTGTGTAGTTTTATGACATGGATTATTTTTAGTCTTTAAAAATTACTTGTGTAGTTTAATGACATGGATTATTTTTAGTCTTTAAAAATGACTATTATGTGTAGTTTTATGACATGGATTATTTTTAGTCTTTAAAAATGACAATTGCGTGTGGTTTTATGGCATGGATTATTTTTAGTCTTTAAAATGACTGTAGTTTTATGACATGGATTATTTTTAGTCTTTAAAAATGACTGTGTAGTTTTATGACATGGATTATTTTTAGTCTTTAAAAATTACTGTGTAGTTTTATGACATGGATTATTTTTAGTCTTTAAAAATGAATGTGTAGTTTTATGACATGGATTATTTTTAGTCTTTAAAAATGACAATTATGTGTAGTTTTATGACATGGATTATTTTTAGTTTTTAAAAATTACAATTATGTGTAGTTTTATGGCATGGATTATTTTTAGTCTTTAAATGACTATTATGTGTAGTTTTATGACATGGATTATTTTTAGTCTTTAAAAATGACTGTAGTTTTATGACATGGATTATTTTTAGTCTTTAAAAATGACTATTGTGTAGTTTTATGACATGAATTATTTTTAGTTTTTAAAAATGACAATTATGTGTAGTTTTATGACATGGATAATTTTTAGTCTTTAAAAATGAAAAATATGTGTAGTTTTATGACATGGAATATGTTTAGTCTTTAAAAATGACAATTGCGTGTGGTTTTATGGCATGGATTATTTTTAGTCTTTAAAATGACTGTAGTTTTATGACATGGATTATTTTTAGTCTTTAAAAATGACTGTGTAGTTTTATGACATGGATTATTTTTAGTCTTTAAAAATTACGGTGTAGGTTTATGACATGGATTATTTTTAGTCTTTAAAAATGAATGTGTAGTTTTATGACATGGATTATTTTTAGTCTTTAAAAATGACAATTATGTGTAGTTTTATGACATGGATTATTTTTAGTCTTTAAAAATTACAATTATGTGTAGTTTTATGGCATGGATTATTTTTAGTCTTTAAAAATGACTAGTTTTATGACATGGATTATGTTTAGTCTTTAAAAATGACAATTACGTGTAGTTTTATGGCATGGATTATTTTTAGTTTTTAAAAATGACAATTATGTGTAGTTTTATGACATGGATAATTTTTAGTCTTTAAAAATGAAAAATATGTGTAGTTTTATGACATGGAATATGTTTAGTCTTTAAAAATGACAATTGCGTGTGGTTTTATGGCATGGATTATTTTTAGTCTTTAAAATGACTGTAGTTTTATGACATGGATTATTTTTAGTCTTTAAAAATGACTGTAGTTTTATGACATGGATTATTTTTAGTCTTTAAAAATTACTGTGTAGTTTTATGACATGGATTATTTTTAGTCTTTAAAAATAAATGTGTAGTTTTATGACATGGATTATTTTTAGTCTTTAAAAATGACAATTATGTGTAGTTTTATGGCATGGATTATTTTTAGTCTTTAAAAATTACAATTATGTGTAGTTTTATGGCATGGATTATTTTTAGTCTTTAAATTTGACTAGTTTTATGACATGGATTATGTTTAGTCTTTAAAAATTACAATTACGTGTAGTTTTATGGCATGGATTATTTTTAGTTTTTAAAAATGACAATTATGTGTAGTTTTATGACATGGATAATTTTTAGTCTTTAAAAATGAAAAATATGTGTAGTTTTATGACATGGAATATGTTTAGTCTTTAAAAATGACAATTGCGTGTGGTTTTATGGCATGGATTATTTTTAGTCTTTAAAAATTACTGTGTAGTTTTATGACATGGATTATTTTTAGTCTTTAAAAATGAATGTGTAGTTTTATGACATGGATTATTTTTAGTCTTTAAAGATTACTGTGTAGTTTTATGACATGGATTATTTTTAGTCTTTAAAAATGAATGTGTAGTTTTATGACATGGATTATTTTTAGTCTTTAAAAATGACAATTATGTGTAGTTTTATGACATGGATTATTTTTAGTCTTTAAAAATTACAATTATGTGTAGTTTTATGGCATGGATTATTTTTAGTCTTTAAATATGACTATTATGTGTAGTTTTATGACATGGATTTTGTTTAGTCTTTAAAAATGACAATTGCGTGTGGTTTTATGGCATGGATTATTTTTAGTCTTTAAAATGACTGTAGTTTTATGACATGGATTGTTTAGTCTTTAAAAATGACTGTGTAGTTTTATGACATGGATTATTTTTAGTCTTTAAAAATGACTATTATGTGTAGTTTTATGACATGGATTATTTTTAGTCTTTAAAAATGACAATTATGTGTAGTTTTATGACATGGATTATTTTTAGTCTTTAAAAATTACAATTATGTGTAGTTTTATGGCATGGATTATTTTTAGTCTTTAAATATGACTATTATGTGTAGTTTTATGACATGGATTATTTTTAGTCTTTAAAAATGACTGTAGTTTTATGACATGGATTATTTTTAGTCTTTAAAAATGACTATTATGTGTAGTTTTATGACATGGATTATTTTTAGTCTTTAAAAATTACAATTATGTGTAGTTTTATGGCATGGATTATTTTTAGTCTTTAAATATGACTATTATGTGTAGTTTTATGACATAGATTATTTTTAGTCTTTAAAAATGACTGTGTAGTTTTATGACATGGATTATTTTTAGTCTTTAAAAAATACTATTATGTGTAGTTTTATGACACTGATTATTTTTAGTCTTTAAAAATTATTATGTGTAGTTTTATGACATGGATTATTTTTAGTCTTTAAAAATGACAATTATGTGTAGTTTTATGACATGGATTATTTTTAGTCTTTAAATATGACTATTATGTGTAGTTTTATGACATGGATTATTTTTAGTCTTTAAAAATGACTCTGTAGTTTTATGACATGGATTATTTTTAGTCTTTAAAAATGACTGTGTAGTTTTATGACATGGATTATTTTTAGTCTTTAAAAATGACTGTAGTTTTATGACATGGATTATTTTTAGTCTTTAAAAATGACTGTGTAGTTTTATGACATGGATTACTTTTAGTCTTTAAAAATGACAATTTTGTGTAGTTTTATGACATGGATTATTTTTAGTCTTTAAAAATGACAATTATGTGTAGTTTTATGAAATGTTTCCCTTGCTGTTTAGAAGATTTGACAACCATGGCGGCCAGCAGCAACCGTCGGTGGGATGGCCAGCCACAGCCTCACCCCCTCAACGGACAGCAGGACCCCGGCAGGCCCCAGAACCCCAGGCTAGACCCAGGACCGCCCACCCACCCTGTGGCCGCACAACCCCTGTTTTACATGCAAGCTCCGCCTCCTTATGTTCAGTACCAGTGGCGCATGCCGCTTTCCTACAACTCCTTTGCTGGATTCCCACCCATGGGTGAGTCTTCCACACTTCTTATACCTCTCCCTGGAAAACTTCCAACTAAAAGCAACCAAAAATCAACAAACAATTCAAATTCTCATACATGTTTGAATCATTTAGTAGTGCAATATCAACCTTTTTAAAATACCTTTTTTTTTTTTACCTGAAAACAAATAAAAATAATAAAACGTACAAGTCTCTCAAAATCCGACGCTATTTTCAACTTTTATTGCCAATCTTATGCCGTGCAAACACTTCCTCATTCTCCGCCAATCCCCTTTCAGGCACGGTGGTGTGTTTGAGATCATGGGAAATATGAAGATGGTATAAAAACATGACCACCCGCAGGTGGTGACCTTATACATCGCCTGTTATTTGTGCACTATTGACCCTTTTGAAATGATGCGGTGACATCATGGTGACCACACCCACACCCCCACCGCCACAGGTATCTTGGCAATTTGGGGGAACCTTGACGCGCTCACCAACCAGCGTGGCTCGCTTGGTAACTTGAGGGTTCCAGGTTCGTTTCCCGCTTCCGTCGTCCTAGCAGGCATGTCATTTTTCCGTCTGTGGTCGGAAATCCGTCTTTTTTTTTTTGTCTTTTATCTCTGTAAAAATATAACAAAATATTTTCCGTTTTTGTTTGTTTTTTCAAACCTGTGTTAAAATCTTGACCCGTCTCTTTGCCATACCTGCCAACAACTACGGTTTTCCTGGAATAGAATAGAGTAGAAAGTACTTTATTGATCCCCCGGGGAAGTTCAGCACCACAGTTCGCTCACAATAAACACTTAGGTATTTTTAACATGTGAATAATATAAATACAGTCTATTATACAACTTTATTCACATGTGAATAATATAGTCTATTATACAGCATTATTCACATGTGAATAATATAAATACAGTCTATTATACAGCATTATTCACATGTGAATAATATAGTCTATTATACAGCATTATTCACATGTGAATAACATAAATACAGTTTATTATACAGCATTATTCACATGTGAATAATATAAATACAGCATTATTCACATGTGAATAATATTAATACAGTATTATACAGCATTATTCACATTTGAATAATGCTGTATTTATATTATTCACATGTGAATAATATAAATACAGCATTATTCACATGTGAATAATATAAATACAGCATTATTCAAATGTGAATAATGCTGTATTTATATTATTCACATGTGAATAATATAAATACAGCATTATTCACATGTGAATAATATAAATACAGCATTATTCATATGTGAATAATATAAATACAGCATTATTCACACGTGAATAATATAAATACAGCATTATTCACACGTGAATAATATAAATAGGCTATTATACAGCATTATTCACATGTGAATAATAGTCTATTATACAGCATTATTCACATGTAAATAACAAAGTCTATTATACAGCATTATTCACATGTGAATAATATAACTACAGTATTATACAGCATTATTCACATGTGAATAATATAACTACAGTATTATACAGCATTCACATGTGAATAATATAAATACAGTATTATACAGCATTATTCACATGTGAATAATATAAATACAGTCTATTATACAGCATTATTCACATGTGAATAATATAAATACAGTATTATACAGCATTATTCACATGTGAATAATTTACAGTATTTTACAGCATTATTCACATGTGAATAATATAGTCTATTATACAGCATTATTTACATGTGAATATAAATACAGTCTATTATAAAGCATTATTTACATGTGAATATAAATACAGTCTATTATACAGCATTATTCACATGTGAATAATATAAATAGTCTATTATACAGCATTATTTACATGTGAATAATATAAATAGTCTATTATACAGCATTATTCACACGTGAATAATATAAATACAGGCTATTATACAGCATTATTCACACGTGAATAATATAAATACAGTCTATTATACAGCATTATTTACATGTGAATATAAATACAGTATTATACAGCATTATTTACATGTGAATATAGTCTATTATACAGCATTATTCACATGTGAATAATATAAATACAGTATTATACAGCATTATTCACATGTGAATAATGTACAGTATTTTACAGCATTATTCACATGTGACTAATATAAATAGTCTATTATACAGCATTATTCACATGTGAATAATATAAATACAGTCTATTATGCAGCATTATTCACATGTGAATAATATAGTCTATTATACAGCATTATTCACATGTGAATAATATAAATACAGCATTTACATGTGAATAATATAAATACAGTATTATACAGCATTATTCACATGTGAATATACAGTATTTTACAGCATTCTTCACATGTGAATAATATAAATACAGTATTATACAGCATTATTCACATGTGAATATACAGTATTTTACAGCATTATTCACATGTGAATAATATAAATACAGTCTATTATACAGCATTATTCACATGTGAATAATATAGTCTATTATACAGCATTATTCACATGTGAATAATATAAATACAGTCTATTATACAGCATTATTCACATGTGAATAATTTACAGTATTTTACAGCATTATTCACATGTGAATAATATAGTCTATCATACAGCATTATTTACATGTGAATAATATAAATACAGTCTATTATACAGCATTATTCACATGTGAATAATATAAATACAGCATTATTCACATGTGAATAATATAAATAGTCTATTATACAGCATTATTCACATGTGAATAATATAAATACAGTCTATTATACAGCATTATTCATATGTGAATAATATAAATACAGCATTATTCACATGTGAATAATATAAATACAGCATTGTTCACATGTGAATAATATAAATACAGTCTATTATACAGCATTATTCACAGGTGAATAATATAAATACAGTCTATTATACAGCATTATTCACATGTGAATAATATAAATACAGCATTATTCACATGTGAATAATATAGTCTATTATACAGCATTATTTACATGTGAATAATATAAATAGTCTATTATACAGCATTATTCACACGTGAATAATATAAATACAGGCTATTATACAGCATTATTCACATGTGAATAATATAAATACAGTCTATTATACAGCATTATTCACATGTGAATAATATAGTCTATTATACAGCATTATTCACATGTGAATAATATAAATACAGTCTATTATACAGCATTATTCACATGTGAATAATATAAATACAGCATTTACATGTGAATAATATAAATACAGTATTATACAGCATTATTCACATGTGAATATACAGTATTTTACAGCATTATTCACATGTGAATAATATAAATTCAGTTTGAGTAGGGTTTTTGGTAAAACTACGGTTTTCCATTAAAAATGATGAAGTTAAAAGTGGAAGTAACTCCACGGGCAGGGGACCAACTACACATCAATGACGATTGGTGGGTTTACGTATAAGAACATCCATGATTGGTTAGTGGTTTACTATGATCAGTCACCATTGGTTAAGACTAGGGCAAAACATTAAGGATAGGGCGGGTCATGGAACCAGGAAGTGAAATCACAACAGACATCCCAAATGACGACGAGAGAGTCAAGCGGGTGGTTTATATATTTAAAAAACCAGAGGATGGATGGATGGATGTATTCTATAAATATTTGAAGCCACAATCAGCTTGAACTAATTTGCAAATGAAACCTGAACAGTAGAGTACAGGATGAATAGTTTGAGTTTGTAGTCCAGTTCAGAAGAACACAGAATTTGAACCGCAGACGTTTTCAAGCGCTTCTCCTTGGAACTTTTGCCAGGTAAAGGCTGGACTTTGTTTACCAAACTGTACTTGATACTGTTCAAATGGAACCAGGTCTCTGTAACCACATTTCCCCAACTCTCAGGCTATGGCATGGTCATGCCCCAGGTCCAGCCTCCACCCTATATGGAGGCACCGGCGTACATCATGCCCCACCCACATGTTCAGCCAGTTGACTACAGACGCTTTCTACATCTCCCAGTCCATGGCCGTTGCCCACCGTACCAGAATCCAAACCAGACCAGAAGAGTTCGATGTATTAGAGAAACTGTCAGCTGCGAGGTCCAAACTGAACCGCCACAGGAAAGCTTGACGAGTCGCTCTGTCGGTTTGGATTCAGGGCGAGAAACTATGCCGTGTTCTCCGTCAACCTCCAGTTCCAGCTCTCAACAGCCAGGATCTGTGGAGGTTGAAAAGTATCCATCACCCAGCAGCTGTGTGGACAAGGAGATCCAGGTGAGCTGTCCTCATGAACAAGTTTTTGTGTCGCCTCCTGACCAAAGAAGTGCAACATTGAAAGCCAGCAGGGTCGTAGACATGAGCGGTCCGAGGAACGGTCACTGCAACATCTGGTCCGTGACCTCTCAGGATTGTGTAGCTCCTGTGTGCAGCTCTTCTCAGCAAACGAACGAGGTTTGCAAAGAAATCCCTGACAGCTTGTTGCGTTGGAGAAATACCACGCCACAGGAGGTGAGGATCAACTTGACAGACAAGCTACTTCCTGACCATGACGACCAGCTGCCTTCCAGAACTGACAAGGAATACCAAAGCCCTGTTGGTACTAGTCGCTTAAAGGATGACCGTTGTACCGATTCTCCAGAAGGCGTCTTAAATCACGACGACACAAATGCCGTTCTGGTCGCGGAGTCCAGAAGAGAAAGTACAGTGTTGGGTTTGTACGTCTCTGAGAAGCCAAGCGGTCTTCAAAGCCAAGTTGGGCGTCCACTCAATAAATCCCACACAGTCGCTGACCAAGAAGACCTCAGCATATCATGGCCCCACGACAACACCACAGAGAATCTTCACTACAGGAGTCGGAAGATGAATGAGTCTGTGTGGACTGTGGAACCTTTAGCCCCTTTTGTCCCGAATAAGGAGTGGAACCTGCATAATAACGTGTTCAGTCCTGAGATGGTTGCAGAGATGAACGAAGACCCTGAGCAGGATGGACCCTCGACCCGAGATGTTTTCAAAGCCGACGAGAAACGATGTCTGAGATTGTCGTCGTCCGACTGTGTTCCGATGTCAGATAGTTGGTTAGATTCCAGCACTCCAGCTGTCAGGACCAAGAACCCACAAACCCAAGTGAGGGCACTGCAGAGCACGACTCCAGTTTGCTTACATATGCAGGCTACTCTCCCCAGGGGAGATGTGGCTGAAGATGGGTCTTCTGAACCCGTGGCTAGTCAAAGCCCAAACCAGGAACTGTGCATTACTGCACACCAGGCAGGAAGTCCGTGCTCTGCTGGCCAAGAAGAAAAACATTGTAACGCTTCAGCAGGGGAGAAAACCCCACCCACAGCCCATTGGACTCCGGACCTCAGCGAGGCTGGGAAAGCGGACCATAGCAAAGCTGACGGGCAGCCGAGGAACAAGCTTTGTGTCCCTTTACCTGATCCCAGAACACAGGAGTTGTCACCTGGTAGCTTAGCGCAATGCTCGGTCATCAGCTACCACTGCAATAAGTCCCAGCTTCCTTCCAGAACTGACAAGGAACACCAAAGACCTGTTGTTGACAATTGTACTGACCCTCCAGAGGTCATCTTAAATCACGAGAACAACACAAAGGACGTGCTGGCTGCGGAGTCCAAAAGGGAAGGAGCGCTCGGTTCGAAAGTCTCTGAGAAGCCGAGTAGTCCTCAAAGCCAAGTTGGGCGTTCACTGACTAAGTCCCCTGACCAAGAAGACACCAGCATGTGGTGGCCCCACGACGACACCACAGAGAATCTTCACTACAGGAGTCGGACCATGAATGAGTCCGTGTGGTCTGTAGAATCTTTAACCCCCTATGTCCCCAACATGGAGTGGATCCTGCAAAATGGCGTGTTCAGTCCTGAGATGAACGAGTATCCTGAACAAGATGGACCCTCTACTCGAAATGTTTTCGAAGCCAACCGGAAACGAGGTCTGAGACTGTCGTCGACCGACTGTGTTCCGATGTCAGGCGCTTGGTTAGATTCCAGCACTCCAGCTGTCAAGACCAAGAACCAAGAAACCCAAGTGAGGGCCCTGCAGAGCACGACTCCTTCAGGAAACTACGCCCCAGTTTGCTTACAGATGCAGGCTACTCTCCCCAGGGGAGGTGTGGCTGAAGATGGGTCTTCTGAACCCGTGGCTGATCCCAGCCCAAACCAGGCAGGAAGTCCGTGGTCTGCTTGCCAAGGAGGAAGACATCCTAACGCCTCAGCAGGGGAGAGAACCCAGGGGACTCTGGACCTCGGAGAGGCTGGGAAAGCGGTCCAGCTTTGTGTCCCTCTGCCTGATCCCAGAACTCAAGAGTTCTCGCCCGGCAGCGTGGCGCAGTGCTTGGTCATCTGCTTCCTGTGCAACAAGTACCACACCGCCATATGTCCTCACAAGAAAACCAAGGCAAACATGGCGCCCAAAGGGACACGACCAGGTAAGGTGCAGCGTTCTTGTACCACCACTAGAGGTGTCCAGATACCACGTTCACGTCCGATGCCATACCGATACTTTTGGATACGATATCGGCAGGAATGATACATACTTGTATTATTTAGTAGTGTGGAATGTTGGCCTAGTGAAATGAGAAACACTAACCTAGTAATCATCTGGAATGGACTTTAAGTTGAAGTGGAGTGGTAATTGTTTTAAATGACACGTACACGTTTTTTTTCTTTAGATTTAATTTAAAAAAATTAAATAAAAAAATTATGTAATTTTTGAAAATCCCAGAAGGATAATAGGTTAGTGTTTTGTTTTTTTTGTTTAGTATAAAAAATTAATTTATTAATTTAATTAATTAATTTAAATAACAGTCTGGAATGGATTTATGCTGTCTCCAAGTTGAACTGGAGTAGTTTGTTTTCTGCGACACCTAGTGGTCACAGTAATTCAGTAAGTTGAATGATGCGGACACAATTGTTACTGGATAGTTTTCTTTATTTTTAAATGATTATTCATTATTTAAAATATTATATACATATACAAAAATATTCCGGAAGGTAAATAAATAGGTTAGTGTTTTTTGTTTTTCTATAGTAAAATATATATTAAAAAAAAAAAAATGTAAACAATATATTTTGTAATAACACTAACTTATTAACTGTCTGGAATGGACTAATACTGTCTCTAGGTTGAACTGGAGTAGTTTGTTTTCGGCGACACCTAGTGGTCACAGTAATTCATGAAGTTGATGCAGTAAGTTGAATGATGCGGACACAATTGTTACTGGATAGTTTTCTTTATTTTTAAATGATTATTCATTATTTAAAATATTATATACAAATATTCTGGAAGGTAAATAAACAGGTTAGTGTTTTTTGTTTTTCTATAGTAAAATATATATTTAAAAAAAAAAAATGTAAACAATTTATTTTGTAATAACACTAACTTATTAACTGTCTGGAATGGACTAATACTGTCTCTAGGTTGAACTGGAGTAGTTTGTTTTTTGCGACACCTAGTGGTCACAGTAATTCATGAAGTTGATGCAGTAAGTTGAATGATGCGGACACAATTGTTACTGGATAGTTTTCTTTATTTTTAAATGATTATGCATTATTTAAAATATTATATACATATACAAAAATATTCTGGAAGGTAAATAAATAGGTTAGTGTTTTTTGTTTTTCTATAGTAAAATATATATTTAAAAAAAAAAATGTAAACAATATATTTTGTAATAACACTAACTTATTAACTGTCTGGAATGGACTAATACTGTCTCTAGGTTGAACTGGAGTAGTTTGTTTTTTTGCGACACCTAGTGGTCACAGTAATTCATGAAGTTGATGCAGTAAGTTGAATGATGCGGACACAATTGTTACTGGATAGTTTTCTTTATTTTTAAATGATTATTCATTATTTAAAATATTATATACATATACAAACATATTCCGGAAGGTAAATAAATAGGTTAGTGTTTTTTGTTTTTCTATAGTAAAATATATATTAAAAAAAAAAAATGTAAACAATATATTTTGTAATAACACTAACTTATTAACTGTCTGGAATGGACTAATACTGTCTCTAGGTTGAACTGGAGTAGTTTGTTTTCTGCGACACCTAGTGGTCACAGTAATTCATGAAGTTGATGCAGTAAGTTGAATGATGCGGACACAATTGTTACTGGATAGTTTTCTTTATTTTTAAATGATTATGCATTATTTAAAATATTATATACATGTACAAAAATATTCTGGAAGGTAAATAAATAGGTTAGTGTTTTTTGTTTTTCTATAGTAAAATATATATTTTAAAAAAATGTAAACAATATATTTTGTAATAACACTAACTTATTAACTGTCTGGAATGGACTAATACTGTCTCTAGGTTGAACTGGAGTAGTTTGTTTTCTGCGACACCTAGTGGTCACAGTAATTCATGAAGTTGATGCAGTAAGTTGAATGATGCGGACACAATTGTTACTGGATAGTTTTCTTTATTTTTAAATGATTATTCATTATTTAAAATATTATATACATATACAAAAATATTCCGGAAGGTAAATAAATAGGTTAGTGTTTTTTGTTTTTCTATAGTAAAATATATATTTAAAAAAAAAATGTAAACAATTTATTTTGTAATAACACTAACTTATTAACTGTCTGGAATGGACTAATACTGTCTCCAGGTTGAAGTGGAGTGGTAATTTTAGTTTTTTGTCGACAACTACTGGTCACAATGAAGTGAAGCTCATGACTCTGTAAGTTCAATGATGCGGACACGTTTGTTACTGGACACTTTCTTTTATTTAGATTGATTTTTTTTTTTTTTATATATATATGTTTTTTTATTTTTTATTATATATTTATTTTTAACATCCCAAAAGATTAATAGGTTAGTGTTTTTTTTTTTCTTTAAATTTTCTTAAATTTATATAAAAAAAAAAATCCACTAACCCTTTAACTGTCTGGAATGGACTTATGCTGTTTCTAAATTGAAGTGGAGTGGTAATTGTTTTTTTTTGTCGACATCTAGTGGTCACAGTTGAGATCAGACGCAGTAAGTTGAATGATGCGGACACGTTTGTTACTGGACACTTTCTTTTATTTAGATTGATTTTTTTTTAATATATATATATATGTATTTTTTTTAAATTATATATATATTTTTTAACATCCCAAAAGATTAATAGGTTAGTGTTTTTTTTTTTTCTTTAAATTTTCTTAAATTTATATAAAAAAAAAAAATCCACTAACCCTTTAACTGTCTGGAATGGACTTGTGCTGTTTCTAAATTGAAGTGGAGTGGTAATTGTTTTTTTTTGTCGACATCTAGTGGTAACAGTTGAGATCAGACGCAGTAAGTTGAATGATGCGGACACGTTTGTTACTGGATACTTTGTAATACGCCTTAGACTTTGTGTGTAAATAACATGCAAGTGCAGTATATTTACTGCTTTATATTGTTCAATGATTATTATCTATGCTTGGCTGTTGTGTAGCTGCTAGCTCCTGTAGCCTAGCATGTTTACCGCTTTTAGTGAAATATCTTTGCTGCAGAACTTTCACATGCCAGCCCGTATCAAGTGTGTGTTTGTAGGTGTGAGAAAATGCAAGAACACGAGTGAAGGAGTTTCCACGAATGGACGACCGCAGGGGGATTTGATCAAGTTCTCTTGATGGAGGAGCAAAGGGTAAGTTTGAGTTTAATCCTGTGGGAAATGTTTGCTTACATAACTGCAGTGATAATAATACTTGAATAGTGTGTGTGGTCTGTTAAAGTGATTTATTACAGATAAATGTTAGAAGATATTGTATAAAACAATAGAATGTAGTTGTGTGAAGTACAGTATTTACCTTGGAGAGTGTCAAACACACCATCAGCAGCTTCCTAGGACCCGGCAGGGTCTTGGTCATAAAATAGTTAAAAAATAAGTCTGTCAAAAACACAAAATATGAAATATTTTCCCTAAAAAAATAATTCAAAGTGTAATTATAGTCAATAAATCATAACATTGACTTGAATTCATTATTTTTTGAGTAATGACCGTTTAAAAAAATCACACTAAAATTGTTGTTGATCCAAAAGGGTTCCACTCATAAATAAGTCACACTTTATTTATTTTACTTTCAAAAATTACATCTCAAGATCAACTTTGAGGGGTATGTGTCCATATAAAGTTGTTTTTGTGTGTATTAAAACATGCACACAACTTACTGTTCTGTGCAAATATGGAAACGTATGTATGAATGAATAAGAACTTCCTGTTCAGTGCAAAAAAACGAAAGAAAAAAAAATCTAACAAATTACTTATTCTTGTTCAGTGCAAAAAAATACAAATAAAATAAAACGGGGGAAAAAAATATTAATTCTTGTTCATGCAAAAAAATAAAAAAAACTTGTTCAGTGCAAAAAAAACTTTAAAAAAAATAATTCCTGTTCAGTGCAATAAAAAAATAAAAAAAATAAAAATAGTAATTCTTGTTCAGTGCAGAAATAAATACAAATAAAAAAAACTTCCTGTTTAGTGCAAAAAAATTGTTTATTTTGCTGTGTTGTATTGGTCATTATCACCAAGCAGTAACATAATTACTGTCTAATATTACACATTAAAACATGCACACATAACTTCCTGTTCAGTGCAAAAATGGAAATGTATGATTGAATAAAAACTTCCTGTTCAGTGCAAAAAAAACAGCTATAAAATACAAATTCTTGTTCAGTGCAAAAATAAACAAACTTCCTGTTCAGTGCAAAAATAAACAAACTTCCTGTTCAGTGCAAAAATAAATAAGAATAAACAAACTTCCTGTTTGGTGCTAAAAATGAATAAATTTATTTTGCTGTGTTGTATTGGTCATTATCACCAAGCAGTAACATAATTACTGTCTAATATTACACATTAAAACATGCACACATAACTTCCTGTTCAGTGCAAAAATGGAAATGTATGATTGAATAAAAACTTCCTGTTCAGTGCAAAAAAAACAACTATAAAATACAAATTCTTGTTCAGTGCAAAAATAAACAAACTTCCTGTTCAGTGCAAAAAATAAACAAACTTCCTGTTCAGTGCAAAAATAAGTAAGAATAAACAAACTTCCTGTTCGGTGCTAAAAATGAATACGTTTATTTTGCTGTGTTGTATTGGTCATTATCACCAAGCAGTAACATAATTACTGTCTAATATTACACATTAAAACATGCACACATAACTTCCTGTTCAGTGCAAAAATGGAAATGTATGATTGAATAAAAACTTCCTGTTCAGTGCAAAAAAAAAACAACTATAAAATACAAATTCTTGTTCAGTGCAAAAATAAACAAACTTCCTGTTCAGTGCAAAAATAAACAAACTTCCTGTTCAGTGCAAAAATAAATAAGAATAAACAAACTTCCTGTTCGGTGCTAAAAATGAATACGTTTATTTTGCTGTGTTGTATTGGTCATTATCACCAAGCAGTAACATAATTACTGTCTAATATTACACATTAAAACATGCACACATAACTTCCTGTTCAGTGCAAAAATGGAAATGTATGATTGAATAAAAACTTCCTGTTCAGTGCAAAAAAAACAACTATAAAATACAAATTCTTGTTCAGTGCAAAAATAAACAAACTTCCTGTTCAGTGCAAAAATAAACAAACTTCCTGTTCAGTGCAAAAATAAATAAGAATAAACAAACTTCCTGTTCGGTGCTAAAAATTAATAAATTTATTTTGCTGTGTTGTATTGGTCATTATCACCAAGCAGTAACATAATTACTGTCTATTATTACACATTAAAACATGCACACATAACTTCCTGTTCAGTGCAAAAATGGAAAGGTATGATTGAATAAAAACTTCCTGTTCAGTGCAAAAAAAAACAACTATAAAATACAAATTCTTGTTCAGTGCAAAAATAAACAAACTTCCTGTTCAGTGCAAAAATAAACAAACTTCCTGTTCAGTGCAAAAATAAATAAGAATAAACAAACTTCCTGTTCGGTGCTAAAAATGAATACATTTATTTTGCTGTGTTGTATTGGTCATTATCACCAAGCAGTAACATAATTACTGTCTAATATTACACATTAAAACATGCACACATAACTTCCTGTTCAGTGCAAAAATGGAAATGTATGATTGAATAAAAACTTCCTGTTCAGTGCAAAAAAACAACTATAAAATACAAATTATTGTTCAGTGCAAAAATAAACAAACTTCCTGTTCAGTGCAAAAATAAACAAACTTCCTGTTCAGTGCAAAAATAAATAAGAATAAACAAACTTCCTGTTCGGTGCTAAAAATGAATACGTTTATTTTGCTGTGTTGTATTGGTCATTATCACCAAGCAGTAACATAATTACTGTCTAATACTACACATTAAAACATGCACACATAACTTCCTGTTCAGTGCAAAAAAAAAAAAAAAAAATTCTTCAGTGCAAAAATAAATAAAAATAAACTTCCTGTTCAGTACAAAACAAATCCGTTTATTTTGCTGTTGTAATAACTTGGTCATTATCTCTAAGCAGTAACATAATTAGTCTAATATTACACATTAAAACATGCACACAACTTCCTGTTCAGTGCAAAACAATGTAATAAATTCATAAACTTCCTATTCAGTGCAAAAAAACTAAATACAAATTCTTGTTCATTGTAAAAAAAACATTAAAAAAAAAACTTCCAGTTCAATGCAAAAAATAAAAATGTATACGTTTATTTTGCTGTGTTGTATTGTTCATTATCACTAAGCAGTAACTTAATTACTGTCTAATATTACACATTAAAACATGCACGCAACTTCCTGTTCAGTGCAAAATTATTTTATTTTTTTAAACAGCACAAAACCCTAACCAGTGCAAAAAATAAATAAATGCAAAATAACCTATATATTAAAAAAAAAAAGAAATCAAGGCAAAATAAACTTAAAAATACAAATAAATCCTGTTTAGTGTAAAAATAAATAAATGCAAAATAAAGTAAAACTTCCTGCTCAGTGCAAAACATTAATACATTTGTTTATTTTGCTGTTTTATTAACTTGGTCATTATCAATAAGCAGTAATGTAATTACTGTCTGATATTACACAGCAAAACATGTACATAACTTCCTGTTCAGTGCAAAAAAGGAATAGATTTTTTATTTTTTAAATGGCGCAAAAAATAATTAAATGCAAAATCTATAAAAGAAACTTACATTTTTGTGCAAAATAAACTAAAAATAAATCTATGCAAAATAAACAAAAACAAATCCTGCTTAGTGCAAAACAAATCTGTTTATTTTGCAGTTAATAATTATTACTAAGCAATAACTTCATTACTTTATAATTATTAGACCTTCAAACCTGCAAACGAGCTTCTGTTCAGCAAGAGGGTAGAAAGGAACAAACACTTCCTGTTCAGTGCAAAGTAAGCTCTAAAACAAAATGGACGTGTTAAACATTTATTTTGTGCAGACTTGGTCCAAGTACATGTGCAACAAGTATTTGGTATGTGGACTTAACATCATGTTACTTTGTACTTGCATTAGGAAGTACACTTGTACTTACTTTAGGAAGTACACTCGTATTTACTCTATGAAGAATTGTACTTTTATGAAGTACAACTGTATGTACTTTATGAAGTACACTTGCATTTACTCTATCAATAATTGTACTTTATGAAGTACAATTGTATTTGCTTTATGAAGTACAATTGTACTTACTTTTGAAAGTACAATTGTATTTGCTTTATGAAGTACAATTGTACTTACTTTTGGAAGTACAATTTTACTTACTTTAGGAAGTACAGTTGTACTTACTCTATGAAGAATTGTACTTTATGAAGTAAAATTGTACTTAAGGAAGTACAATTGTATTCACTTTAGGAAGTACAGTTGTACTTACTCTATGAAAAATTGTACTTTAATAAGTACACTTGTATTTACTTTATGAAGTACAATTGTATTTGGTTTGTGAAGTACAATTGTACTCACTTTAGGAAGTACACTTGTATTTACTCTATGAAGAATTGTACTTTTATGAAGTACAATTGTATTTGCTTTATGAAGTACAATTGTACTTACTCTATGAAGAATTGTACTTTAGGAAGTACACTTGTACTTACTTTAGGAAGTACACTCCTATTTACTCTATGAAGAATTGTACTTTTATGAAGTACAACTGTATGTACTTTATGAAGTACACTTGCATTTACTCTATCAATAATTGTACTTTATGAAGTACAATTGTATTTGCTTTATGAAGTACAATTGTACTTACTTTTGAAAGTACAATTGTATTTGCTTTATGAAGTACAATTGTACTTACTCTATGAAGAATTGTACTTTATGAAGTAAAATTGTACTTAAGGAAGTACAATTGTACTTACTTTTAGGAAGTACAATTGTACTTACTTTAGGTAGTACAATTGTACTCACTTTAGGAAGTAAAATTGCACTCTATGAAGTACAATTGCACTCTCTGAAGTACAATTGTATTTACTCTATGAAAAATTGTACTTTAATAAGTACACTTGTATTTACTTTATGAAGTACAATTGTATTTGGTTTGTGAAGTACAATTGTACTCACTTTAGGAAGTACACTTGTATTTACTCTATGAAGAATTGTACTTTTATGAAGTACAATTGTATTTGCTTTATGAAGTACAATTGTACTTACTCTATGAAGAATTGTACTTTAGGAAGTACACTTGTACTTACTTTAGGAAGTACACTCCTATTTACTCTATGAAGAATTGTACTTTTATGAAGTACAACTGTATGTACTTTATGAAGTACACTTGCATTTACTCTATCAATAATTGTACTTTATGAAGTAAAATTATACTTACTTAAGGAAGTACAATTGTACTTACTTTTAGGAAGTACAATTGTACTTACTCTATGAAGAATTGTACTTTATGAAGTAAAATTGTACTTACTTAAGGAAGTACAATTGTACTTACTTTTAGGAAGTACAATTGTACTTACTTTAGGTAGTACAATTGTATTCACTTTAGGAAGTACAATTGCACTCTATGAAGTACAATTGTATTCACTTTAGGAAGTACAATTGCACTCTATGAAGTACAATTGTATTTACTCTATGAAAAATTGTACTTTAGGAAGTACACTTGTACTTACTTTAGGAAGTACACTCCTATTTACTCTATGAAGAATTGTACTTTTATGAAGTACAATTGTATTTGCTTTATGAAGTACAATTGTACTTTTGGAAGTACAATTTTACTTACTTTAGGAAGTACAATTGTACTTACTCTATGAAGAATTGTACTTTATGAAGTAAAATTGTACTTAAGGAAGTACAATTGTACTTTAGGAAGTACAATTGTATTCACTTTAGGAAGTACAATTGTACTCACTTTGGGAAGTACAATTGTACTCACTTTGGGAAGTACAATTGTACTCACTTTGGGAAGTACAATTGCACTCTATGAAGTACAATTGCACTCTATGAAGTTCAAATGTATTTACTCTATGAAAAATTGTACTTTAATAAGTACACTTGTATTTACTTTATGAAGTACAATTGTATTTGCTTTATGAAGTACAATTGTACTTACTCTATGAAGAATTGTACTTCATGAAGTACAATTGTACTTACTTTAGGAAGTACAATTTTGCTTACTTTAGCAAGTACAATTTTGCTTACTTTAGCAAGTACAATTGTACTCACTTTAGGAAGTACAATTGTACTCTCTATGAAGTACAATTGCACTCTATGAAGTACAATTGTATTTACTGTATGAAAAATTGTACTTTAATAAGTACACTTGTATTTACTTTATGAAGTACAATTGTATTTGCTTTATGAAGTACAATTGTACTCACTTTAGGAAGTACAATTGTATTTACTTTATGGAAAAAAATGTACTTTAGGAAGTACAACTGTGTGTACTTTAGGAAGTAGACTTGTATTTACTCAATTAATAATTTAGTGTACTTATGAAGTACACTTGTATTTGTTTTGGAAGTACAATTGTACTTTAGGAAGTACAATTGTATGTACTTTATGCAGTACAATTGAGTAGATGAAATAGTAGTTAATGTCATGAGGTGTAATAGCAAGTGCAGCCACTAGAGGCAGTCAAGTCTTCTTCTTCTCTCCTTTCTTCCAGGTGGAGATCAACACTTTTGAGGAGCGGTCATGATTTGTTTTTAAATATAATAAAGTCTTTTTTGCTACTCTTTTCTACAACATATCTTCTCCTTTTTAAACTATTTATATTATATATATATATATATATATATATATATATATATATATATATATATATATATATATATATATATATATATATATATATATATATATATATATATATATATATATATATATATATATATATATATATATATATTGAATCTGTAAGTAAAGTATCAGCTTGCATGTACAAGGTTGGGCTTTTATTTTGTAAAGTCATTGACAAAAGGTGCACGAGGTTGGGCTTTTATTTTGTAAAGTTCGTGGACATGCTAGGCTATGGGCAGCTAAGCACACGAGCTAGTAATAATACAGACACATGCAAAGTCTCCAAGGCAGGGTTAGATTATATCCAGTAACAAAGGTGTCCGCATCTTCAACTTGGACTATTGTGAGCAAACGACACTACTACTACGACTAGTGTTGCAGTCATAAGTCACGGCCAAGCAGGGCGATCTCCTCCAGCAGGAAGTGGATGTCCTCTCTCCTCGTGGCACGGTTGACAAACACACACCTGAAGAAGTTCACCTTGCTTCTTGTGGGCTGATAGCCAATCAGAACACAGCCTTTCTCCATCAGCCGCCCTTTGATCCGAGGCGCTACCTGAAGACAATGTATGTATGTATGTGGTGTATATTTCAATATTGTTCTGTGCTGACCTGATGGAGCTTCTGGTCCCGGTCCGGTCCAGGTGGCATGCCGCGCAGACTGGGAGGGATGTACCAGAAACACACGTTGCTGCTCTCGGGCTGTGGAGGACAACCGACAGGTGTGTGTCCTGTGATGACGTCATCCAGCGAGTCACATGACCAACCTTGTGCTGGAAGACCAGTTCGAAGTCGGTCCTCCTTTGCAGTAAATCATGCAAGTACTCCGCGTTCTCCAAACACTTGTTGACCTCGGCTGCGAAGCCTTCCGTCCCCTGGAGGAGACAAAAGACCGGAACATGTGAAAGAACACAAGCGCTCACCAGAGTGAGAACCTGGGGGGGAAGAACCGGGTCTTATGACGGGGTGTTTGGTGTACTGTGACCTGTAAAGGCCTGCCGGAGGGGAGGAGTTTGAGACCAGGGTGTGAGGGGTTCTGCAGTGATGCTCCCGGCCCGTTTCCTGACCGTTGACCGGTAGAAGTCCTGGATGAGGGGGAAGTTCGACACAGAGGATCTTTTCTGCTGTCCTGATTGTCTGCCGCAGACCGTGATGGAGGTTCACAGGACAGACTGAACGATGATCAGCAGTTCCTGGAGCTGGTGGAACTTCTTGAACTCCTATGCTGTGCTTTTCCCCCCCCCCTGATTGTGTCTATGTGAGAGGTCCACTTCAGGTCCCGTGAGATTGTGGATCCCAGGAACCTGTAAGAGTCTCCAGTAGACACTGTTGCTGTTCAGAATGCACTTCTCCTGAAGTCCGCGGTTTCAGAGCCAGCTGTTCCACGTCCCGTCTGTGGGCGGACTGGGGGGGGGGCGGTGTGCTGGATGTTATGTTTACCAGCCTTACCTGCCAGTCAGGAAGTCGGTGAGCCACTGACAGCTGGAGACCAACACTGGGTGAGTTTGCGGTGCAGGATGTTTGGGATGACCGTGTGAAATGAAGAGCTGAAGTCCATCCGTCCGTCTTATTCCACTTATCCGAGGTCGGGTCGCGAGGGCAACAGCCTAAGTAGGGAAGCCCAGACTTCTCTCTCCCCAGCCACTACCGGGGGATCCCGAGGCGTTTCCAGGCCAGCCGGGAGACGTGTCTTCCCCGTGGGTCTTCCCCGTGGCCTCTTACCGGTCGGACGTGCCCTAAACACCTCCCTAGGGAGGCGTTCGGGTGGCATCCTGAGCAGATGCTCGAACCACCTCATCTGGCTCCTCTCCATGTGGAGGAGCAGCGGCTTTACTTTCAGCTCCTACCCGATGACAGAGCTTCTCACCCTATCTCTAAGGGAGAGCCCCGCCACCCGGCGGAGGAAACTCATTTCAGCCGCTTGTACCCGTGATCTTGTCCTTTCGGTCATAAAAGCCAAAGCTCATGACCATAGGTGAGGGTGGGAACGTAGCTCCACCGGTAAATTGAGAGCTTTGCCTTCCGGCTCAGCTCCTTCTTCACCACAACGGATCGATACGGCGTCCGCATTACTGAAGACGCCGCACCGACCCGCCTGTCGTTCTCACGATCCACTCTTCCCTCACTCGTGAACAAGACTCCGAGGTACTTGAACTCCGCCACATGGGGCAAGATCTGAAGAGCTGAAGTCAACAAATGAAATCCTAGCGTCGGTCCCTGGGGAATCAAGTTGATGCAGGGTGTAGTTCAGTCCCATGTTGACCGCATTCCCCACAGATCGGTTTACCCGACTTCAGGAGGTGCAGCAGGGGACCTGCGATGTCCTTCAGGTAGAACAGCACCACTCTCTCTAAGGACTTCATGAGCACAGACACCAGGGCTAGGGGTCTGTAGTCGTGGAGTCCTGTGATGGCAGGTTTCTTTGGGACCATTTTTATGAGTTTTACAATAATCCCCACATTTCCGGGAAGTCTTCATTTTCCGGGACACTGGAAATGAATGGACAGTTTTTCTCCCTGCTAATATGGTTAGTCAATTGCTACGTTGATGCTAACGTTGGCATGCTAGCTGCTGCTTTCCAAGAATGTGGAATGTTGCACCAGGAACTGCTGCCAGAGGGTACCGGATGAGAGTTGGCTTGTACTGACGTAGCGGTTGTGCTTTCTGCAATGTCCCTATAAGAAACAAGTTTTAGCTAGTTTTGCAGGAAGGTATTTTCGCCGGCTAACTGTTAGCATGCTGGAGTTTTTAGCTCATTTTGCGGGCATAAACCTTAGAGGACTCAAATGTTTATCTAGCTACCATGCTAACAGTCAGGCTTCCAATTCAGCATTCAGTTTTTTTTAGCGTTCACACGCGGTTTCTGGCAGAATTAGTTTTTCTAGTAAGTCCACTCACTTTGGTGATTTCACATATTGCATCTATTTATTCTTTTTAATGTATCGATCTGTCCGTCAGTGTTCCAAATGATTTTCTTTAACTGATCATAGTCGGGAGGACAAACTTCCTGGTTTTCCATCCACCTCGTCCAGTTCTCAGACTAGCTGTATCCCTCCAGCCTGTCCTACAGGTCTAACTCCGGGCCTCCTGCCGGTTAACCGGGAACCTCAAGGAGTCATCCAGGAGGCAATGAACTAGATAACCGAGTCACTTTGATTCTTCTCGATGAGGCCCTCCAAGATGACGACTAGTCTCTAAGACTGAGTTCAACCTCTCTGCAGGGGAAAGTCATACCGACCCCTCGTATCAAGTCATTACCACGAGCTTGTGTCCACAGGTGTTGGTAGGAACTCTGATCGATAGTTTTGCCTTTTAGCGCAGCTGAATAAAACCAGCTCCTGAGGACTGAATGGTCACGAACTTGGACCATGTGTCTCCGTGTGGTCCGCGCTATGCGTGCGGTGGGTGCTTTTGCTACGAACCCGTGGCATGTGCGGGCGCGGCTGCCGGCGGACCTCGCGTCCCTATGCGGTCCGTGTTACGCGTGAAGCGGTTGGGCTGGTGCCCCTGCTACTAGCCCGGAGCATGAGCGGGCACGGCTGCCGACGGACCTTGTGTCCCCGGTCTGCGTTACGCGGGTGGCGGGCAGGGTGCCCGTGCTACGAACCCACAACATGAGCGGGCGCAGCTGCCGGCGGTCCGCGTTACGCGTGCGACGGGTGGCGGGCTGGCACCTTGATGTCCCCAGGGCCTCGGGCGGCTAGGGCGTATGTGGCGCGTGCGGGTTTCGTGACCGACAGCGGGCTCCCGTCCGGCGGCGGACCATCCCGTTGGGCTGCTCCTATGTTGCAAGGGAATGAAACTACTGGAATTGACGGAAGCATGCCGGAACTCTGCCTGGTAGAGATGCGCGGATAGGCAATTATTTCATCTGCAACCGCATGACAAAAGTCGTCAACCATCCGCATCCACCCGAATTAATATTTAATCAACACCGCACCCGCCCGTTGTTATATATCTAATATAGACGATGCAAGGCATTAGTGAGGTTATAAAGCTTTTGCCTGTTAAAGAAAGGAGACTGATCCAATGCAGCAATCATCTGGGAGCCGCGCTGAGCGCACCTCCAAGCGCGTGGAGGTGCGATGTCCCTCGCACCCGGGCTCGCGCCCGAGGCTTCAGCGCCATCCATTTTCAGGGCTAGTTGATTCGGCAGGGGGGTTGTTACACAGTCCTTAGCGGGTTCCGACTTCCATGGCCACCGTCCTGCTGTCTATATCAACCAACACCTTTTCTGGGGTCTGATGAGCGTCGGCATTGGGTGCCTTAACCCGGCGTTCGGTTCATCCCGCAGCGCCAGTTCTGCTTGCCCCACCCCTTTCGTGAGCGCACTGCGCGCGGAGTGACCCCTGTTACGAGCCCCCGGCCACGGGGGTGGCGGGCAGGTAAGCTGCTTACCTGCTGCGCGTGACGCCGGCCGCGGCGAAGGCGGACGAGGCGGGGTGTCGGTGCGGTGGGCGCGGTGGTGACCCTGGACGTGCGTCGGGCCCTTCTCGCGGATCCCCTCAGCTACGGCTCCCGGTGGGGCCCTCTCGGGGGAAGGGGCCTCGGTCCCGGACCCCGGCGAGGCGTCCCTTCTCCGCTCCGTAAAAGTGTCCATCTCTTTTTTTTTTCTTCTTCTTCTGTTGTGGCATATGCTGCAGGTGCCTGCTCGTTTTTCGTATGTGGGTAACAACATTTAACTATGTATATATATTTACCAATTGGTTTAACTGCCACCCGCCTGAATCTATTTAAAATCTAATTTTTTTTTATTTCAACCGCCCGACCCGACCCGCGGATAAAATCTAATTTTTTTTAATTTCATCCGCCCGATCCGCAGATAATCCGCGGACTCCGCGGTTGTGCCCGCAAACCGCGCATCTCTAGCGGGCGCGGCTGCCGGCGGACCTCGCGTCCCTATGCGGTCCGTGTTACGCGTGAGGCGGTTGGGCAGGTGCCCCTGCTACTAGCCCGCAGCATGAGCTGGCACGGCTGCCGACGGACCTTGTGTCCCCGGTCTGCGATACGCGGGTAGGGTGCCCGTGCTACGAACCCACAACATGAGCGTGCGCAGCTGCCGGCGGTCTGCGTTACGCGTGCGACGGGTGGCGGGCTGGCACCTTGTTGTCCCCACGGCCTCGGGCGGCTAGGGTGTATGTGGCGCGTGCGGGTTTCGTGACCGACAGCGGGCTCCCGTCCGGCGGCGGACCGTCCCGTTGGGCTGCTCCTATGTTGCAAGGGAATGAAACTACTGGAATTGACGGAAGCATGCCGGAACTCTGCCTGGTAGAGATGCGTGGTTTGCGGGCACAACCGCGGAGTCCGCGGATTATCCGCGGATCGGGCGGGTGAAATTTAAAAAAATTAGATTTTATCCGCGGGTCGGGTCGGGCGGTTGAAATAAAAAAAAATTAGATTTTAAATAGATTCAGGCGGGTGGCAGTTAAACCAGTTCGGAAATATATATACATAGTTAAATGTTGTTACCCACATACGAAAAACGAGCAGGCACCTGCAGCATATGCCACAACAGAAGAAGAAAAAAAGAAAAGAGATGGACACTTTTACGGAGCGGAGAAGGGACGCCTCGCCGGGGTCCGGGACCGAGGCCCCCTTCCCCCGAGAGGGCCCCACCGGGAGCCGTAGCTGAGGCGATCCGCGAGAAGGGCCCGACGCACATCCAGGGTCACCACCGCACCGACACCCCGCCTCGTCCGCCTTCGCCGCGGCCGGCGTCACGCGCAGCAGGTAAGCAGCTTACCTGCCCGCCACCCCCGTGGCCGGGGGCTCGTAACAGGGGTCACTCCGCGCGCTCCGCCCGCGCAGCTTACCTGCCCGCCACCCCTGTTGCCGGGGGCGCGTAACGGGTCACTCCGCGCGCAGTGCGCTCACGAAAGGGGTGGGGCTCACCCTGGTTGATATAGACAGCAGGACGGTGGCCATGGAAGTTGGAACCCGCTAAGGAGTGTGTAACAACCCACCTGCCGAATCAACTAGCCCTGAAAATGGATGGCGCTGGAGCGTCGGGCCCATACCCGGCCGTCGCCGGCAGCGAGACGCGCTTGGAGGTGCGCTCAGCGCGGCTCCCATATGATTGCGCACTGGTGTGCGTCTGGGTCGGGACAGCGTGGCAGCTTTATAACCTCACTAATGCCTTGCATCGTCTATATTAGATATATAACAACGGCCGGGTGCGGTTCTGATCAAATGTTACATCGGGTGGATGGCGGCTGGTTGACGACTTTCTGATGCGGTTGCGGATGAAATAATTGCCTATCCGCGCATCTCTACTGCCTAGGCTTCTATGACTCAACGACAGGGACTATAGGCCATGCCTATGGTTTCCTGTAATGATGAAATGTATTATTGCATGTATGTAAGCATACGGCAGAAACAACAAGGCTGATTGCCGAATTCCTCTTCCAGGTCCACAAGAACCATCGAGATATTGGAGTACTTTGCCTTCTGTAGTGGAGGTTCAAGCCATGATTGATGTAGAAGCAGACATTAGGACCGTAACTAACATGCTAACGTCAGTGGTCAAGACCTACAGTTTCCAAGAACATGACTTGGAGTACTCAAAGTACCTTGGCCTTCCACATGAGCCAAAGTTTGAAGACGTCCACGTGTCTTCCACACTGGATGCTCTTATCTCCAGTGTCGTAGCTCACGTCGTAGAACTTGTCTTTCTGGAAAAGATACGCCGCCCCCAACTCGTTGCACTTCTGCAAGAGGCCCTGGGGGAGGACGAGACCGAGAACTGAAGAAGTACTTGGAGAAGAAAAGAAGGCGTCGTGTTTGTGTGGCGGCATCTTACTTTCTTCTTGATCAGA
>NC_084580.2:25910000-25932500 GCF_033978685.3 Nerophis lumbriciformis
TACTTCAAAGTGGAATATTTAGTCAATAATTCAAAACAAGATATTTTTATTCAGAATTATTTTTTGAGCAATGAGTTTGTTTTTAATCCCGCTAAAAATCTTGGGGACCCTTTGCTCATAAGTGTTAAAAATAAGACTTACATTTTTGTTTTTTGTTTTTAACGCTTAAATCTCTAGATTGACTTCAGATCTATCCGTCGATAATATTTTTTTAATTATTTGACATGTATTTTTGTTTATTTATGTCATTGTGTTCAAAGAAAACTGTTTTTTATGGCAAACACACAAAATATGCAATATTATCCACAAAATATATTTCAAAGTGTAATATTTGGTAATTTAACTAAATGTGTCAATAATTCATAACAACATTGATTTTTTTTTTTTTTTTTTTCAAACAAAAAAAAAAAAGACACTAAAATCCTTGTGGATCCAAAAGTGTCCCACTCATAAAAGTGTCATACATTTGTATTTGTTTTATTTTTTTTTAATGCCTAAATCTCTAGATTGACTTCAGATGTGTGTTATAAAATACAAATAAATGAATAAAAATACATTATATGCCCATTTTGTCAAAGAAAACAGTTTTTTGATGGGAAAAAAACACAAAATATGCAACATTTTCACCCAAAAGTGTAATATTTGATGTGAAGTAATTGGAATTTTAATTAGGTCAATAATTCATAATATTTTTTATTCATAATTATTTTTTGAGCAATGACTTTTTGTTTTTTAAATCCCACTAAAAATCTTGGGGACCCATAAAATAAGTGTTAAAAATAAGACATACATTTTTTTTTTTTTTTTTTTTTTAACACTTGATTGACTTCAGATCTATCAGTCGATAATATTTTTTTAATTATTTGACATGTATTTTTGTTTATTTATGTCATTGTGTTCAAAGAAAACAGTTTTTTGTCCACAAAAAATATTTCAAAGTGTAATATTTGATGTGAAGTAATTTTTGGAATTAAATATGTAAATAATTCATAATATTTATTTATTTATTTATTTTTTTTTTTTCTCCAAACAATTTCAGCAACAACAAAAAAACACTAAAATTCTTGTGGATCTAAAAGTGTCCCACTCATAAAAATGTCATACAAGTCGTACATTTTTTTATTTTTTTAATGCCTAAATCTCTAGATTGACTTCAGATGTGTGTTATAAAATACAAATAAATGAATAAAAATACATGTTATGCCCATTTTGTCAAAGAAAACCGTTTTTTTAATGGGAAAAACAAAACAAAATATGCAATATTTTCACCCAAAAGTGTAATATTTGATGTGAAGTAATTAGTTTTAATTAGGTCAATAATTCACAACATTTTTTATTCATAATTATATTTTTAGCAATTACTTTTTGTTTTTTAAATCCCACTAAAAATCTTGGGGACCCATAACATAAAAGTGTTAAAAATAAGACATACATTTTTTAAATTTTTTTTTTTTTTTTTTACACTTGATTGACTTCAGATCTATCCGTCGATAATATTTTTTTAATTATTTGACATGTATCTTTGTTTATTTTATTCAAAGAAAACTGTTTTTTTATCCACAAAAAATATTTCAAAGTGTAATATTTGATGTGAAGTAATTTTTGGAATTAAATATGTCAATAATTCATAACAACATTGATTTTTATTTTTATTTTATTTTTATTTTTTCCTAACAATTTCAGCAAAAAAAAAAAAAAAAAAAGACACTAAAATCCTTGTGGATCCAAAAGTGTCCCACTCATAAAAGTGTCATACAAGTCATACATTTTTATTTTTAATTTTTTATTTCTTAACGCCTAAATCTCTAGATTGACTTCAGATGTGTGTTATAAAATAAAAATAAATGAATGAAAATAAATCGTATGCCCATTTTGTCAAAGAAAACCGTTTTTTGAGATGGAAAAAACAAAAAATATGCAATATTTTCACCCAAAAGTGTAATATTTGATGTGAAGTAATTAGTTTTAATTAGGTCAATAATTCATAACAAAAAAATTTATTCATAATAATTTTTCGAGCAATGAGTTTGTTTTTTAAATCCCACTAAAAATCTTGGGGACCCAAAAGGGTCCCGCACATAAACTTGTTAAAAATAAGACATACATTTTTGTTTTATTTTTTTAACGCCTAAATCTCTAGATTGACTTTAGATGTGTGTTTATAAAATACAAATAAATGAATAAAATTACATTTTATGCCCATTTTGTCAAAGAGAACCGTTTTTTTAATGGGAAAAAAACAACAAAATATTCAATATTTTCACCCAAAAGTGTAATATTTGATGTGAAGTAATTAGAGTTTTAATTAGGTCAATAATTCATAACATTTTTTATTCATAATTATATTTTTAGCAATTACTTTTTGTTTTTTAAATCCCACTAAAAATCTTGGGGACCCATAAAATAAGTGTTAAAAATAAGACATACATTTTTTTATTTTTTTTAACATTTGATTGACTTCAGATCTACCCGTCTATAATATTTTTTTTAATTATTCGACTTGTATTTTTGTTTATGTCATTGTGTTCAAAGAAAACTGTTTTTTTTATCCACAAAAAAGATTTCTAATATTTGATGTGAAGTAATTTTTGGAATTAAATATTTCAATAATTCATAACAACATTGATTTTTATTTTTATTATTATTATTTTTTCTCCAAACAATTTCAGCAACAACAAAACAACACTAAAATCCTTGTGGATCCAAAAGTGTCCCACTCATAAAAGTGTCATACAAGTCATACTTTTTTTTTTTTATTATTATTTTTTAACACCTAAATCTCTAGATTGACTTCAGATGTGTGTTATAAAATACAAATGAATAAAAATACATTTTATAGCCCATTTTGTCAAAGAAAACCGTTTTTTGAAATGGAAAAAAACAAAAAATATGCAATATTTTCACCCAAAAGTGTAATATTTGATGTGAAGTAATTAGTTTTAATTAGGTCAATAATTCATAACAAGATTTTTTTTATTCATAACTATATTTTAAGCAATGAGTTTGTTTTTTAAATCCCACTAAAAATCTTGGGGACCCAAAAGGGTCCCGCACATAAACTTGTTAAAAATAAGACATCTCTAGATTGACTTCAGATGTGTGTTATAAAATACAAATAAATGAATAAAAATACATTATATGCCCATTTTGTCAAAGAAAACAGTTTTTTAATGGGAAAAAAACACAAAATATGCAACATTTTCACCCAAAAGTGTAATATTTGATGTGAAGTAATTGGAATTTTAATTAGGTCAATAATTCATAATATTTTTTATTCATAATTATTTTTTGAGCAATGACTTTTTGTTTTTTAATCCCACTAAAAATCTTGGGGACCCAAAAGGGTCCTGCCCATAAAAGTGTTAAAAAATAGGACATTTATTTATTAATTTTTTTAAACGCTTAAATCTCTAGATTGACTTCAGATCTATCCGTCAATTCTACGTTTTTATTATTTGTTTCAGGTTTTTTTGTTTCTTATACCCTTTTGTTCAAAGAAAACTTTGTTTTATTTATGGCAAACACAAAATATGCAATATTATCCACAATAATATTTAAAGTGTAATATTTAATGTGAAGTAATGTGACTCTTAAATAAGTCAATCACTCATAACAACATTGATTTTGATTCATTATTATTTTTTGAGTAATGACAGTTAAAAAAAAAAAATCCCACTAAAATTCTTAGGGATCCAAAAGGGTCCCACTTATAAAATAAGTCATATATATATATATATATATATATATATTTTAAAATTGACTTCAGATCTATCCGTCGATAATATTTTTGTATTATTATTTGACATGTATTTTTGTTTATTTATGTCATTGTGTTCAAAGAAAACTTTGTTTTTTTATGGCAAACACACAAAATATGCAATATTATCCACAAAATATATTTCAAAGTGTAATATTTGGTCATTTAACTAAATGTGTCAATAATTCATAACAACATTGATTTTTATTTTTTTATTTTTTATTTTTTTCCAAACAAAAAAAAAAGACACTAAAATCCTTGTGGATCCAAAAGTGTCCCACTCATAAAAGTGTCATACAAGTCATACATTTGTGTTTGTTTTATTTTTTTTAATGCTTAAATCTCTAGATTGACTTCAGATGTGTGTTATAAAATTAAAATAAATGAATAAAAATAAATGTTATGCCTATTTTGTCAAAGAAAACCGTTTTTAATCGAAAAAAACACAAAATATGCAATATTTTCACCAAAAAGTGTAATATTTGATGTGAAGTAATTGGAATTTTAATTAGGTCAATAATTCATAACAATATTTTTTTTATTCATAATTATTTTTTGAGCAATGACTTTTTGTTTTTTAATCCCACTAAAAATCTTGGGGACCCAAAAGGGTCCTGCCCATAAAAGTGTTAAAAAATAGGACATTTATTTATTAATTTTTTTAAACGCTTAAATCTCTAGATTGACTTCAGATCTATCTGTCAATTCTACGTTTTTATTATTTGTTTCAGGTTTTTTTGTTTCTTATACCCTTTTGTTCAAAGAAAACTTTGTTTTATTTATGGCAAACACAAAATATGCAATATTTTCCACAATAATATTTAAAGTGTAATATTTAATGTGAAGTAATGTGACTCTTAAATAAGTCAATCACTCATAACAACATTGATTTTGATTCATTATTATTTTTTGAGTAATGACAGTTTAAAAAAAAAAAAATCCCACTAAAATTCTTAGGGATCCAAAAGGGTCCCACTTATAAAATAAGTCATATATATATATATATATATATATATATATATATATATATATATTTATATTTTAAAATTGACTTCAGATCTATCCGTCGATAATATTTTTGTATTATTATTTGACATGTATTTTTGTTTATTTATGTCATTGTGTTCAAAGAAAACTTTGTTTTTTTATGGCAAACACACAAAATATGCAATATTATCCACAAAATATATTTCAAAGTGTAATATTTGGTAATTTAACTAAATGTGTCAATAATTCATAACAACATTGATTTTTATTTTTATTTTTTATTTTTTTTCCAAACAAAAAAAAAAGACACTAAAATCCTTGTGGATCCAAAAGTGTCCCACTCATAAAAGTGTCATACAAGTCATACATTTTTATTTTTTATTTTTTTAAATGCCTAAATCTCTAGATTGACTTCAGATGTGTGTTATAAAATTAAAATAAATGAATAAAAATAAATGTTATGCCTATTTTGTCAAAGAAAACCGTTTTTTTAATGGAAAAAAACACAAAATATGCAATATTTTCACCCAAAAGTGTAATATTTGATGTGAAGTAATTGGAACTTTAATTAGGTCAATAATTCGTAACATTTTTTATTCATAATTATTTTTTGAGCAATGACTTTTTGTTTTTTAATCCCACTAAAAATCTTGGGGACCCAAAAGGGTCCCGCCCATAAAAGTGTCATAGAAATTATACATTTTTGTTTTATTCTTTTTAACACTTAAATCTCTAGATTGACTTCAGATGTGTGTTATAAAATAAAAATAAATGAATAAAAATACATGTTATGCCCATTTTGTCAAAGAAAACTGTTTTTTGAAATGGAAAGAACACAAAATATGCAATATTTTCACCCAAAAGTGTAATATTTGATGTGAAGTAATTTAGTTTTAATTAAGTCAATAATTCATAAAAAAATGTATTCATAATTATTTCTTGAGAAATGACTTTTTGTTTTTTAATCCCACTAAAAATCTTGGGGACCCAAAAAGGTCCCGCCCATAAAAGTGTCATAGAAATTATACATTTTTGTTTTATTCTTTTTAACACTTAAATCTCTAGATTGACTTCAGATGTGTGTTATAAAATAAAAATAAATGAATAAAAATACATGTTATGCCCATTTTGTCAAAGAAAACAGTTTTTTAATGGGGAAAAAACACAAAATATGCAACATTTTCACCCAAAAGTGTAATATTTGATGTGAAGTAATTGGAATTTTAATTAGGTCAATAATTCATAACAATATTTTTTTATTCATAATTATTTTTTGAGCAATGACTTTTTGTTTTTTAATCCCACTAAAAATCTTGGGGACCCAAAAGGGTCCTGCCCATAAAAGTGTTAAAAAATAGGACATTTATTTATTAATTTTTTTAAACGCTTAAATCTCTAGATTGACTTCAGATCTATCTGTCAATTCTACGTTATTTTTTTCAGGTTTTTTTGTTTGTCTTATACCCTTTTGTTCAAAGTAAACTTTGTTTTTTTATGGCAAACACAGAAAATATGCAATATTATCCACAATATTTAAAGTGTAATATTTAATGTGAAGTAATGTGACTCTTAAGTCAATCATTCATAACAACATTGATTTTGATTCATTATTTTTTGAGTGACAGTTAAAAAAAAAAAAAAATCCCACTAAAATTCTTAGGGATCCAAAAGGGTCCCACTTATAAAATAAGTCACATATTTTTTTTAAAATATGCAATATTTTCACCAAAAAGTGTAATATTTGATGTGAATTAATTGGAACTTTAATTAGGTCAATAATTTGTAACATTTTTTATTCATAATTATTTTTTGAGCAATGACTTTTTGTTTTTTAATCCCACTAAAAATCTTGGGGACCCAAAAGGGTCCCGCCCATAAAAGTGTCATAGAAATTATACACATTTTTGTTTTATTCTTTTTAACACTTAAATCTCTAGATTGACTTCAGATGTGTGTTATAAAATAAAAATAAATGAATAAAAATACATGTTATGCCCATTTTGTCAAAGAAAACTGTTTTTTGAAATGGAAAGAACACAAAATATGCAATATTTTCACCCAAAAGTGTAATATTTGATGTGAAGTAATTGGAACTTTAATTAGGTCAATAATTCGTAACATTTTTTATTCATAATTATTTTTTGAGCAATGACTTTTTGTTTTTTAATCCCACTAAAGATCTTGGGGACCCAAAAGGGTCCCGCCCATAAAAGTGTCATAGAAATTATACATTTTTGTTTTATTCTTTTTAACACTTAAATCTCTAGATTGACTTCAGATGTGTGTTATAAAATAAAAATAAATGAATAAAAATACATGTTATGCCCATTTTGTCCAAGAAAACTGTTTTTTGAAATGGAAAGAACACAAAATATGCAATATTTTCACCCAAAACTGTAATATTTGATGTGAAGTAATTTAGTTTTAATTAAGTCAATAATTCATAAAAAAATTTATTCATAATTATTTCTTGAGAAATGACTTTTTGTTTTTTAATCCCACTAAAAATGTTGGGTCCCGCCCATAAACGTGTTAAAAATAAGACATACATTTTTGTTTTAATATTTGTAACATTTAAATCTCTAGATTGACTTCAGATCTATCTGTCGATTCTACCTTTTTATTATTTGACATGTTTTTTTGTTTGTCTTATATCTTTTTGTTGGTTTTTTTTATGGCAAACACAGAAAATATGCAATATTATCCACTATAATATTTAAAGTGTAATATTTATTGTGAGTCTTAAATATGTCAATCATTCATAACATTGATTTTGATTCATTATATTTTGAGTAATGAGCGTTATTCGAGTCAACATTGCTACTTTTTATTCTTGTTTGATCTTTTATTACACTATTTGATGTTTTGTTTTGTTAATATTACTTCCAACAACATGACTCAATTCTACTTCCTGTTTGCCACCTCAACTCCAATGAAACAGGAACAAATATATCCAATAAACATAAACATTCTACTTTTGAATTCACTCTGCACATGTGATTACCTTTTTTTCAGCTGCAAGGATGCAAGCCTCAAGTTCTTCTGGAATCATTTTCCCTCTGAAAAGGTGAAAGATGACTTGTTGTGAATGAATCTTTCCACACACACACACACACAGGTGAGGTGAGTGGCACAGGTGAGCAAACATCTTTGTCCTCATGTGAATGTTTTCCATCTTTCTACCTTTCATCACACGTGACCTCCACCACACTGTCGCTGCCGAGCCCCAACACCGCAGCAGACTTCACCAGGGAGTAGTGGCTCTGCACACAAATATCTCATTATTATTATTAGGAGTAGTGGCTCTGCACACAAATATCTCATTATTATTATTATTATTATTATTATAATTGTCACACGCTGCAGCTGCACAACAAAACACATTCACTGGGATTTATGTGCGACCTCGCAACTTTGTTTGGCCCACCACTTCCCGCACATTTGATGCAAAACTCCTTCAGTAAAGTCACTTGGAAGTATGGCGCTGCAAAAACATGTTTAAGAAAGTCATTGAAAATAAGTCATTTCATCAAGGTAAAGATGGCGTTCAAAAAATATATTAGAAAATTTAATTTAAAAAAAAAATAAAGATGTTGTTAAAAAAATATATATACTTTTTTTTTTTTTTTTTAAATAAGTAATTTAAAAATTTAAAAAAAGCAATGGCATTCAAAAAACATATTTAAAAGAATTAATTTAAAAAATAAGTAATTAAAAAAATATATTAAACAACTAATTAAAAAGTCATTTAGTAAACAAGAAAATAACGATGGCGTTCAAAAAATATATTTGAAAAATTAATTTAAAAAAATAAAGATGTCGTTAAAAAATTTATATTTAATCAAATTAAATGATGGAATTGAAAAAATATATTTTTAAAAGTTAATACAAAATAAGTAATTGAAAAAATCAAAAAAGGATGGCATTCAAAAAACATTAAATTTTTTTTAATTAAAAAGTCATTTAGTTAACAAGAAAATGTTAAAATATATTTCTAAAAATGTATTAAAGTAATTTAAAAAATAACGATGGTGTTCAAAAACTATATTTGAAAAATGAATGTAAAAAATAAAGATGTCATTAAAAAAATATATTTGAAAATCTAAATAAAAAAACGATGGCATTTAAAAAAAAATTTTTTTTTTAAATAATTAAAAAGTCATTTAGTAAACAAAAATACATAACGATGGCGTTAAAAAATATATTTGAAATTTTTTTTTTGAAAATAAGTAATTTAAAAAATAAAAACAATGGCATTCAAAAAAAGTATTTAAAATAATAATTCAAAAAATAAGTAATTCAAAATATATATTTTAAACTAATTAAAAAGTCATTTAGTAAACAAGACAATAACGATGGTGTTCAAAAAATATATTTGAAAAATTCATTAAAAAAAAATAGATGTCGTTAAAAATATATATTAAAAAAAAAAAATTCTAAATAAGTAATCGAAACAATTCAACAAACGATGCCATTCAAAAAACATATTACTTTTTTTAAATTAAAGTCATTTAGTAAACAAGAAAATAATGTCGTTGAAAAAATATATTTAAAACAATGTATTAAAAAAAGTAATTAAAAAATAACGATGGTGTTCAAAAACTATATTTGAAAAATTGATTTAAAAAATAAAGATGTCGTTAAAAAAATATATATAAAAAAAAAAAAATCAAAATAAGTAATTTCAACACAAAAAAAACGATGGCATTCGAAAAAATTCTTTAAAATAATAATTTAAAAAAATAAGTAATTCAAAATATATATTTTAAACTAATTAAAAAGTAATTTATTAAACAAGAAAATGTCATATAAAATAAACATGTCGTTAAAAAAATATATATTTAAAAAAAATATTCAAAATAAGTAATTGAAAAAATGTAACGATGGCATTCAAAAATATATTTTTTAAAAGTTAATACAAAATAAGTAATTGAAACAATTCAAAAAAAGATGCTATTCAAAAAACATACATTTTTTTAAATTAAAAAATAATTTAGTAAACAAGAAAATGTTGTTAAAAAATATATTAATTATATTAAAAAAATTAATTAAAAAGAAGTAATTAATATAAATACTAAAAATAAAATAAAATCTAAATAAAGTAAAAAAACCATGGCATTTAAAAAATATATTTGAAAAAATGTATTAGAAATAACATTTAAAAAATAATGTGTTCAAAAAGCATATTTTAATAAAGAATTAGTCATTTTAAAAAATTACAAAATAACGATGTGTTAAAAAATATATTTTAAAAATGATTTTAAAAATAAAGATGGGGTTAAAAAAAATGTGTGTGTGTGTGTGTGTGTATGTATATGTGTATATATATATATATATGTATATATATTGTGTATGTTATGAATTTGTTAAAATACAATATTTAAAATGTTTGTGTAAAAACATATTCAATGCAGAAATATTCATAAAACCATTTTAAGCAAAATGTTTGTGTTTAAACATTCCATGTATTAAAATACAGTATTTTAAAATTCAGTGTAAAATAACTCAGAGCAAGAAATTTAAGTGCAGAAATGTTTGTTGATAAAAACATTTGCCACCAAAATGTTTGTTTAAACATTCCGTTTGTTAAAATACAATATTTTAACATTCAGTGTAAAAAAAGAATGAGTGCAATGAATTTGAATGCAAAATGTGTTTAAAAATGATGTTTGGTAAAACACAGTATTTTAAAATTTAGTGTAAAAAATCAGTGTAAATTCCGTCAAGAAGAAGAAATGATGTCAGACAAGAATAAGAGTTTGTTTACATGTTGTGAAGTGAAGAGTACAAGTTCAGGCAGCGCTCTCATTCCCTTCGTCTTGACTTCTGGGTAAAAGTAATATCTGGCCACCAGCAAACTGTACATGTTGGATATTGCACCTCCTTCAAAATAAAACAACACATAGCTCATGTTAGCATGTGTAAAGTAGCCTACTGCACCAAAATGTCTGACTCTGACATTTATACCTGAAAAATTAGCCAAATTAGCTAGCATGCTATCACGTTAGCATGCTTACATGGTCATGCTAACAGTTAGCATGCGTCAAGTACCAAAATATATCACTATGTTCACAGATATAGCTCATGTTAGCATGTGTAAAGTAGCCTACTGTACCAAAATGTATACCTTTGATGTTTTCGAACAATAATTTATTCATAAATTTAGGGACAATATTTTTCTTATGTGTTTTTAAATTATGTTTCCGTGTTGAAATAAATGTAGTATAAAAAAAAAAAATGTAAATATTTATATAAGTATAAAAATAATGTAAATGTTCATATGTTTTGTAAGTATAACAATGATCTATATGTTTATATTTTTAAGTATGAATATGATGTAAATGTTCATATGTTTAAGTGTAAAATGATGCCAATGTTCATATTTTTAAGTGTAAAAATAATGTAAATGTTCATATGTTTTGTAAGTATAACAATGATCTATATGTTTATATTTTTAAGTATGAATATGATGTAAATGTTCATATGTTTAAGTGTAAAATGATGCTAATGTTCATATTTTTAAGTGTAAAAATAATGTAAATGTTCATATGTTTTGTAAGTATAACAATGATCTATATGTTTATATTTTTAAGTAAGAATATGATGTAAATGTTCATATGTTTAAGTGTAAAATGATGCTAATGTTCATATTTTTAAGTGTAAAAATAATGGAAATGTTCATACTTTGCAGGAATAGAAATAATGTAAATGTTCATATTTTGTAAGTATAAAAAATATGTAAATGTTCATATTTTGTAAGTATAAACATGATGTAAATGTTCCTATTTTTAAGTGTAAAATATTGTAAATGTTCATATTTTTAAGTGTAAAATATTGTAAATGTTCATATTTTTAAGTATTAAAAAAATGGAAATGTTCATACTTTGTAAGAATAGAAATAATGGAAATGTTCATTTTCTAAGAATAAAAATTTATATTTTTAAGTATAAATATGATGTAACATTTTATATTTTTAAGTATAACAATAATGTTACTGTTCATATTTTTTTAAGTATAGAAATGATGGTAATTATATTTTTGTAAGTGTAAAAAATATGTAAATATTCATATTTTAAGTATAAATATGATGGACATGTTCATATTTTTGTAAGATAAACGATGCAACTTCATATTATGTGAACATAAAAAAAATATGTAAATGTTTCATATTTCTGTAAGTATAAAAAAAACATGTAAATGTTCATATTTTGTAAGTATAAAGTAATGTAAATGTTCATATTTGTGTAAATATAAAGTAATGTAAATGTTCATCATTTTGTTAGTATAAAGTAATGTAAATGTTCATATTGTTGTAAGAGTAAATATGACGGACATGCGTCATATTTCTGTAAGAATGAACATAATGTAAATGTTTATATTGTAAGTATAAAAAATATGTAAATGTTCATATAGTTGTAAGTATAAAAAATATGTAAATGTTCATATTGTTTGTAAGTATAAAAAATAATGTAAATGTTCATATTTCTGTAAGGGTGAACATAATGTAAATGTTCCTATTGTTGTAAGTATAAAAATAATGTAAATGTTCTTATTTTTGTAAGTATAAAAAATATGTAAATGTTCATATTGTTTGTAAGTATAAAATGTAAATGTTCATATTTCTGTAAGGATGAACATAATGTAAATGTTCATATTTATGTAAGTATACAAATGTAAATGTTCTTATTTTTGTAAGTATAAAAAATGTGTAAATGTTCATACTGTTAGTATAAACAATATGTTAAGGTTAATTTTTTTGTAAGTATAAAAAATATGTAAATGTTCATATTGTTTGTAAGTATAAAAATAATGTAAATGTTTTTATTTCTGTAAGGGTAAACATAATGTAAATGTTCATATTGTTGTAAGTATAAAAATAATGTAAATGTTATTATTTTTGTAAGTATAAAAAATATGTAAATGTTCATTTTGTTTGTAAGTAGAAAATGTAAATGTTCATATTTCTGTAAGGATGAACATAATGTAAATGTTCATATTTATGTAAGTATACAAATGTAAATGTTCTTATTTTTGTAAGTATAAAAAATATGTAAATGTTCATATTGTTTGTAAGTATAAAAATAATGTAAATGTTTTTATTTCTGTAAGGGTAAACATAATGTAAATGTTCATATTGTAAGTATAAAAATAATGTAAATGTTATTTTTGTAAGTATAAAAAATGTGTAAATGTTCATACTGTTGTTAGTATAAACAATATGTAAATGTTCATATTTTTGTAAGTATAAAAAAATATGTAAATGTTCATATTGTTTGTAAGTATAAAAATAATGTAAATGTTCATATTTCTGTAAGGATGAACATAATGTAAATGTTCATATAGTTGTAAGTATAAAAAATATGTACATGTTCATTTTGTTTGTAAGTATAAAATGTAAATGTTCATATTTCTGTAAGGATGAACATAATGTAAATGTTCATATTGATGTACGTATAAAAATGTAAATGTTCTTATTTTTGTAAGTATAAAAAATATGTAAATGTTCATATTGTTTGTAAGTAGAAAAAAATGCAAATGTTCATATTTCTGTAAGGATGAACATAATGTAAATGTTCATATTTATGTAAGTATAAAAATAATGTAAATGTTCTTATTTTTGTAAGTATAAAAAATGTGTAAATGTTCATATTGTTTGTAAGTATAAAAAATAATGTAAATGTTCATATTTATGTAAGTATAAAAATAATGTAAATGTTCTTATTTTTGTAAGTATAAAAAATGTGTAAATGTTCATACTGTTAGTATAAACAATATGTTAATGTTCATATTTTTGTAATTATAAAAAAATATGTAAATGTTCATATTGTTTGTAAGTATAAAATGTAAATGTTCATATTTCTGTAAGGATGAACATAATGTAAATGTTCATATTTATGTAAGTATACAAATGTAAATGTTCTTATTTTTGTAAGTATAAAAAATATGTAAATGTTCATACTGTTAGTATAAACAATATGTTAAGGTTAATTTTTTTGTAAGTATAAAAAATATGTAAATGTTCATATTGTTTGTAAGTATAAAAATAATGTAAATGTTTTTATTTCTGTAAGGGTAAACATAATGTAAATGTTCATATTGTTGTAAGTATAAAAATAATGTAAATGTTATTATTTTTGTAAGTATAAAAAATATGTAAATGTTCATTTTGTTTGTAAGTATAAAATGTAAATGTTCATATTTCTGTAAGGATGAACATAATGTAAATGTTCATACTTATGTAAGTATACAAATGTAAATGTTCTTATTTTTGTAAGTATAAAAAATATGTAAATGTTCATACTGTTAGTATAAACAATATGTTAAGGTTAATTTTTTTGTAAGTACAAAAAATATGTAAATGTTCATATTGTTTGTAAGTATAAAAATAATGTAAATGTTCATATTTATGTAAGTATAAAAATCATGTAAATGTTGTTATTTTTGTAAGTATAAAAAATGTGTAAATGTTCATATTTGTAAGTATAAAAATGTAAATGTTCATATTTCTGTAAGGATGAACATAATGTAAATGTTCATATTGATGTACGTATAAAAATGTAAATGTTCTTATTTTTGTAAGTATAAAAAATATGTAAATGTTCATATTTGTAAGTATAAAAAAATGTAAATGTTCATATTTCTGTAAGGGTGAACATAATGTAAATGTTCATATTTCTGTAAGTATAATAATGTAAATGTTCTTATTTTTGTAAGTATAAAAAATATGTACATGTTCATATTGTTTGTAAGTATAAAATGTAAATGTTCATATTTCTGTAAGGATGAACATAATGTAAATGTTCATATTGATGTAAGTATAAAAATGTAAATGTTCTTATTTTTGTAAGTATAAAAAATATGTAAATGTTCATATTGTTTGTAAGTAGAAAAAATGTAAATGTTCATATTTCTGTAAGGATGAACATAATGTAAATGTTCATATTTATGTAAGTATAAAAATAATGTAAATGTTCTTATTTTTGTAAGTATAAAATGTAAATGTTCATATTTCTGTAAGGATGAACATAATGTAAATGTTCATATTGATGTACGTATAAAAATGTAAATGTTCTTATTTTTGTAAGTATAAAAATGTAAATGTTCTTATTTTTGTAAGTATAAAAAATATGTAAATGTTCATATTGTTTGTAAGTAGAAAAAAATGTAAATGTTCATATTTCTGTAAGGATGAACATAATGTAAATGTTCATATTTATGTAAGTATACAAATGTAAATGTTCTTATTTTTGTAAGTATAAAAAATATGTAAATGTTCATATTGTTTGTAAGTATAAAAAGAATGTAAATGTTTTTATTTCTGTAAGGGTAAACATAATGTAAATGTTCATATTGTAAGTATAAAAATAATGTAAATGTTATTTTTGTAAGTATAAAAAATGTGTAAATGTTCATACTGTTGTTAGTATAAACAATATGTAAATGTTCATATTTTTGTAAGTATAAAAAAATATGTAAATGTTCATATTGTTTGTAAGTATAAAAATAATGTAAATGTTCATATTTCTGTAAGGATGAACATAATGTAAATGTTCATATAGTTGTAAGTATAAAAAATATGTACATGTTCATATTGTTTGTAAGTATAAAATGTAAATGTTCATATTTCTGTAAGGGTGAACATATTGTAAATGTTCATATTGATGTAAGTATAAAAATGTAAATGTTCTTATTTTTGTAAGTATAAAAAATATGTAAATGTTCATATTGTTTGTAAGTATAAACAAATGTAAATGTTCATATTTCTGTAAGGGTGAACATAATGTAAATGTTCATATTTCTGTAAGTATAAAAATGTAAATGTTCTTATTTTTGTAAGTATAAAAAATATGTAAATGTTCATATTGTTTGTAAGTAGAAAAAAATGTAAATGTTCATATTTCTGTAAGGGTGAACATAATGTAAATGTTCATATTTATGTAAGTATAAAAATAATGTAAATGTTCTTATTTTTGTAAGTATAAAAATAATGTAAATGTTCTTATTTTTGTAAGTATAAAAAATGTGTAAATGTTCCTATTGTTTGTAAGTAGAAAAAAATGTAAATGTTCATATTTCTGTAAGGGTGAACATAATGTAAATGTTCATATTTATGTAAGTATAAAAAATATGTAAATGTTCATATTGTTTGTAAGTATAAAAATAATGTAAATGTTCATATTTCTGTAAGGATGAACATAATGTAAATGTTCATATTTATGTAAGTATAAAAAATATGTAAATGTTCATATTGTTTGTAAGTATAAAAAAATGTAAATGTTCATATTTCTGTAAGGGTGAACATAATGTAAATGTTCATATTGTTGTAAGGGTAAACATAATGTAAATGTTCTTATTTTTGTAAGTATAAAAAATGTGTAAATGCTCATACTGTAGTTAGTATAAACAATATGTAAATGTTCATATTTTTGTAAGTATAAAAAAATATGTAAATATTCATATTGTTTGTAAGTATAAAAAATAATGTAAATATTCATGTAGTTGTAAGAGTAAACAGAAATAGGAAGTGATGAAATACTACTAATATGTATAGTAGGTAGTATATTGAGTAGTAGTACTAAGAGTACCTGGAGAGAAAATACCATCTCCTTCATCATCAGTACTCCATCCCACAATGCTTTGCATCTTCTTCAGTACAACTTCCTCCATCAGCGTGAAGACAGGAGATACTTCATAGGTGAACCTAGTACAACATACACGTATATATACAAGTACTTAGTAGTACAACATACATGTATATATACAAGTACTTAGTATTACAACATACACCTGTATATACAGTACATACAAGTACTTAGTATTACAACATACACGTGTATATACAGTACATACAAGTACTTAGTATTACAACATACACGTGTATATACAGTACATCCAAGTATTGTGTGTACTTAGTATTACATGTTAGTATTTGCTACTGATGTCAGCCACTCGCCAACGACACCGATCACATCCAGACCTGAAAACAGCTGGTTGAAGAAGCGAGGATGGCCTGCCAAACAAAAAGCAGATATTAAAAAAATACTTATATACTACAAATATTTATATATTAAAAATACTTATATATTAAAAAAAACTGCTCATTTGAAGAGCATGAGACAAAAACTGCTGTGATGGTGGCATCACGCGATTATATTGCATTTGTCTTTAGGTGTAAGGGTACTCTCCTTGTGATTGATGCTGTATTACTGCCTTACCCAAAGTTAACCAAAACATTGCTCTTTTTGATCATTATTTTTTTTAAACTTTTTTTATTATTTTTTTTTATCCATTTTTGAAAATTAAAAATGGATTTAGAACCAGGATGAATAAGAATCACGATTCGGATGTGAATTTATTTGTAATATTTATACTGTAACTCCTGTGACACTAAACATTTATTTATTGGTTGAAAATCTAAATCATTTTGTATTTTTTTATTTGTATTTCTTTGTTTAATGCTATCTAAATAAGGTGATATATATATATAGTAGACACGCGTTCACCTGTATCCACCCCGTACTTGAGCGTGTCTCGACAGTCCACTAGGATCTGTTCCAGGGTTTCTGCTGACTCGGGCAAGTCCAGACTGAAACCTTCCAGACCTTCCAGGAGCTGGTGAGGGTGATGGAAGTCCAAAACCTGTATCGTTGGAATAACATATAACAAAAATAATGATCATAAAAATAATAATAGTCATAAAAATAATAATGATCATCATAATAATAATAATAATAATCATCATTAAAAATAACGACAATAAAAATAATAATAATAAAATGACAATAAAAATAATGATAAAATAATAATGAAATACAAATGATGATCATAAAAATGATCCTAAAAATAATGATAATAAATACAAAATATCATAAAATAATGATCAGAAAAATAATAACGAGAAGTAAGGATAATAAAAAATAATACAAATAATAAGAATAATAATGATAATATAATAAAAACAATAATACAAATAATGATAATAAAAATAATAATAATACTAAAATATTGATCATAATAAATAATGTATAATAACAAATAATGATAATAAAAAAATATCATAAAATAATAAAAAAAAATTATCATAAAAAACTGATCATAAAAATAATAAATAATGATAATATATAAGGATAACAAATAATGATAGTAAAAAATGATCATAGAATAATAAATAAAAATGATCATAAAATAATGATCATAAACATAACTATAATAAAAAATTATAATAAAACAATGATAAAACATAATAAAAAATGATACTAAAACAATAAAAATAATGATGATAAAAAATGCTAATAAAATAATACAAATAATGATAATAAAATGTAAAATGATAAAATAATGACAATAGAAATAATACAATAATAAAAAATAATAATGAAAATACAAATGACAATAGAAACTATAATAAAAAATAATAGTCATAAAAATAATTATCATAAAAATGATAATGATCATAAAAATAACGTTCATAAAAGTTATTATAATAAATAATAATAATAAAAAATTGTCATAAAAATGATAATAAATAAAAATGATAAAGTAATAATGATCATAAAAATAACGATGATAAATAATGATAATAAAATAATAATACAAATAATAATAAAAAATAATACAAATAATAATAATAAAATGATAACAAAATAATGATACAATAATAATGATAATACAAATAATGATAATAAAAAATATAATAATGATCATACAAATAATAAAAACAATGATAGTACAAATAATGATAATAAAATAATAAAAAGAATAATAATACACAACATGAATAGTTCACCTTGGAGTGAGTGTGATGTGACTTGCAGATGTAATCGATCAATAAGTTGATCAGCTGCTGAACAAATATCCTGGTTACTTCTTCTCCTCCTGATGCTGGCAGCAGCTCTGTCATGTATTGATTATTGATTATTGATTACACTCCTATATGACACATCATGTACACTATATTGATTATTGATCACACTCCTATATGACACATCATGTACACTATTGATTATTGATTACACCTCTATATGACACATCATGTACACTATATTATTGATTATTGATTACACCTCTATATGACACATGTACACTATATTGATTACACTCCTATATGACACATCATGTACACTATATTGATTATTGATTACACTCCTATATGACACATCATGTACACTATATTGATTATTGATTACACTCCTATATGACACATCATGTACACTATATTTTTGATTATTGATTACACCTATATGACACATAATGTACACTATATTGATTATTGATCACACTCCTATATGGCACATCATGTACACTATATTATTGATTATTGATTACACTCCTATATGACACATAATGTACACTATATTGATTATTGATTACACTCCTTTATGACACATGTACACTATTGATTGATTACACTCCTATATGACACAATGTACACTGTATTGATTATTGATTACACTCCTATTTGACACAATGTACACTATATTGATTATTGATTACACTCCTATTTGACACAATGTACACTATATTGATTATTGATTACACTCCTATATGACACAATGTACACTATATTGATTATTGATTACACTCCTATTTGACACATGTACACTATATTGATTATTGATTACACTCCTATATGACACAATGTACACTATATTGATTATTGATTACACACCTATATGACACATAATGTACACTATATTGATTATTGATTACACTCCTATATGACACATGTACACTATATTGATTATTGATTACACTCCTATTTGACACAATGTACACTATATTGATTATTGATTACACTCCTATTTGACACAATGTACACTATATTGATTATTGATTACACTCCTATATGACACAATGTACACTATATTGATTATTGATTACACTCCTATTTGACACATCATGTACACTATATTGATTATTGATTACACTCCTATATGACACAATGTACACTATATTGATTATTGATTACACACCTATATGACACATAATGTACACTATATTGATTATTGATTACACTCCTATATGACACATAATGTACGGTATATTGATTATTGATGATAATATGATGAATTATTGACCTTTGCTGTAGATGTTGCTGAAATCAATTTGTTTCTTTTCTCTCATTGAGTCCTCACACTCTTTATTCATCTTGCTTCTTGGCACTCCTTCTGTCAAATCATACAGAAAAATATCAATACACAATAACATGTTATTAATAAAGTTATATTAATACACAACAACATGTTATTAATCAACTTATATCAATATACAATAACATATTAATAAAGTTATATTAATATGTTGTTAATTAATGTTATTAATAAAGTTATATCAATATAGAATGACATGTTATTAATAAAGTAATATTAATATACAACATGCTTCTTTGTACTCCTTCTGTCAAACATACAGCAAAACTTACATGAATGTACAATAACATGTTATTAAACAAAGTCATATTAATATACAATACATTTATGAAATAAGGACATATTTATGTCCAGTAAAAGTACAAACACGGAACATTGTACAGTATTAAGCATTATTAATAAATATAACTTAGACTGTAAAAACAAAACAGACTGTAAATATTACAGTTAGACCAAATATGACTAATAAGGTCAAATCTATGAGAGCAATATTTCATATTTAGTTGTGTCTCTGAAGGACACAGCGAGGTCGTTAGTGGTGAGGTCACATTTGCATATTATTCAAATCATCTGCAATCAACCACAACACCAACTTACTGTACTTGGCATAAACACACAACTTCTTTTATAGCACACATAGTCGCACTGCACCATCCTCTCAGTCTGTGTAACATTCTCCTGATTTATATAGTTAATAATCACACTGCACCATCCTCTCAGTCTGTGCAACATGACACTGATTTATGTAATTAATAATCACACTGCACCATCCTCTCAGTCTGTGCAACATTCTCCTGATTTATATAGTTAATAATCACACTGCACCATCCTCTCAGTCTGTGCAACATTATACGGATTTGTATAGTTAATCACACTGCACCATTCTCTGTCTATGAAACATTATACTGATTTATATAGTTAATAAACACACTGCACCATCCTCTCAGTCTGTGCAACATTATACTGATTCATATAGTTAATAATCACACTGCACTATCCTCTGTCTGTGCAACATTATACAGATTTATATAGTTAATAATCACACTGCACCATCCTCTCAGTCAGTGCAACATGATACTGATGTATATAAATAATAATTACACTGCACCATCCTCTCAGTCTGCAACATGATACTGATTTATATAGTTAATAATCACACTGCACCATCCTCTGTCTGTGCAACACTATACTGATTTATATAGTTAATAATCACACTGCACCATCCTCTCAGTCTGTGCAACATTCTCCTGATTTATATAGTTAATAATCACACTGCACCATCCTCTCAGTCTGTGCAACATGACACTGATTTATGTAATTAATAATCACACTGCACCATCCTCTCAGTCTGTGCAACATTCTCCTGATTTATATAGTTAATAATCACACTGCACCATCCTCTCAGTCTGTGCAACATTATACGGATTTGTATAGTTAATCACACTGCACCATTCTCTGTCTATGAAACATTATACTGATTTATATAGTTAATAATCACACTGCACCATCCTCTCAGTCTGTGCAACATTATACGGATTTGTATAGTTAATCACACTGCACCATTCTCTGTCTATGAAACATTATACTGATTTATATAGTTAATAATCACACTGCACCATCCTCTCAGTCTGTGCAATATTATACTGATTCATATAGTTAATAATCACACTGCACTATCCTTTGTCTGTGCAACATTATACAGATTTATATAGTTAATAATCACACTGCACCATCCTCTCAGTCTGTGCAACATGATACTGAAGTATATAAATAATAATTACACTGCACCATCCTCTCAGTCTGCAATATGATACTGATTTATATAGTTAATAATCACACTGCACCATCCTCTCAGTCTGTGCAACATGATACTGATTTATATAGTTAATAATCACACTGCACCATCCTCTCAGTCTGTGCAACATTATATTGATTTATATAGTTAATAATCACACTGCACCATCCTCTGTCTGTGCAACATTATTCTGATTTATATAGTTAATAATCACACTGCACCATCCTCTGTCTGTGCAACATGATACTGATTTATGTAATTAATAATCACACTGCACCACCCTCTCAGTCTGTGCAACATTCTCCTGATTTATATAGTTAATCACACTGCACCATCCTCAGTCTGTGCAACATGATACTGATTTATGTAATTAATAATCACACTGCACCATCCTCTCAGTCTGTGCAACATTATACTGATTTATATAGTTAATTATCACACATCCTCTCAGTCTGTGCAACATTATACTGATTTATATAGTTAATAATCACACTGCACCATCCTCTCAGTCTGTGCAACATGATACTGATTTATATAGTTAATAATCACACTGCACCATCCTCTCAGTCTGTGCAACATGATACTGATGTATATAAATAATAATTACACTGCACCATCCTCTCAGTCTGCAATATGATACTGATTTATATAGTTAATAATCACACTGCACCATCCTCTCAGTCTGTGCAACATTATACTGATTTATATAGTTAATAATCACACTGCACCATCCTCTCAGTCTGTGCAACATTATATTGATTTATATAGTTAATAATCACACTGCACCATCCTCTGTCTGTGCAACATTATTC